>NW_027551558.1:13511529-13511879 GCF_008692635.1 Crocuta crocuta | reverse complement strand
GCTGGTTCCGCCACACGAGGACCCGGAGCGCGCGCCTCGGCGGCGGTAGGTGGGCGAGCCCAGAAGTAGCGCGGCCGCTGCGCCGCCTAAGGCCCCCCTGGCCCACTCCGAGGTCAAGGAGTCCCCGAACGTGGCCGTTTCGTTCACTGCCTCCCAGCCTCTGCTCCGGGCCATTTCCCTAAAGGGCGGTGCAAAGCGGCAAAGTGAGGAGGCTCCCTCCTCGCCGTACGAGCGGAGGTCTTCCCGTCGCCTTCAGCGCGCGGAGGGCCTGGGCTGCTGCAGCCCCGCGCCGTCCGCTCCAGACAGGAAAGCGCTGCCGGCCGCCCCTGCGCCACCATCTCCGACTCAGA
>NW_027551558.1:13338531-13511416 GCF_008692635.1 Crocuta crocuta | reverse complement strand
ACTTAGATGCCGGGGGACGTCCCCACCAGGCCCCAGCCCACAACTCTGCTGCTTACCTTTCTGCGCCGCAGCCACCGCCGCGGTGGCCGCCGCGAGCAGGAGCCCGAACGCGAGGACCTGGGGGCGCGCCATACTGTACGCGCACCGACGAGAGGCGCTAGGCGGACGGGGGTCTCGCGGGAGGGAGCGCGGAGGGAACGGGGCGCCGGGAGCCCGCGGAGCGGCCTGGAAGGCGGGGATCCGCGTTGGGAGGATGGCGGAGAGCTGCTCCGGGACCGCGCCGACGGTGCGAGCTCGCCGAAGGACTACTCACTATGCGCGCGCGGCGGGGCAGAGCAGACCTGCGGGACCTGGCGGCTCCGCCTCCCGGGCTCTGCCCGGGGCTGCACACCTCAGTCCTCAAGTCCCCGGCGATGAGTCAGCGCCTGGGGGCGGAGAGTGAGAGAGCAAGTTCCCCTCCCCCACACCTGGCGCGGCTGTTGCGGTGCCACCTCCCCAGGTGAACGCGGGCGGCGCCCCGCCCCACGCCGCCAGCAGGTGCTTCCTCCTGTAGCAGCGGGTGGGGGCTGGAGGGGCGGCGGGCTGCTACCATGACCGCCGGCAGGGACCCTTGGTAGCCACGGAGAAATTCTGAGAAAACTGAGTCTTGCCTTTACGAGATGGAGCAAGAGCAAGACTCTGAAACCTTGAAGAAATGGGGCCTGAAGGAAAGAGTGAGGCGAAGGCGGAAACTGAAAGGGACGCAGGAGAACCGTCGGAACCACAATAAAAAAGTCGACCTTTGAACTTTACCTGGCAGTTTATTCCTTTGACGCTAGTAAAGAAAACGCTCCCTGGCTGTCAGAAGATGACAGATCCGTGTGTTCTTTATAATTATTCTCATTCTTTTCCCATTTTTATAAGCATTTTAAGCACCTGAAAATGTAAGAAAATATGATCCCAGAGCGCCAAATGCTGAGAACTGAGATGATTTCAACTTAATATTGAAGAACAATGTTGATAGTCCTTTGAAAACAGAGGGAGAAGAGAAGGACAATTTATTTCAGCAAATGAATTCAAATTACAACACGCTATTATTACAGTCTTAAAATAATTGTAATGACGAGTGTTTTTAATGTTACTTGGACTAACTGTAATACGATAGCCTATTTTTAAAAGGCGTTTTTCCGGGAAAAAAAAGCTTTTTTTCTGTTTTAGAGATCAGAGTAAGTGCAAAAGAGGAAAGGTGAAAAAACGATTTTAAGATTCAAATAAAGTTGATTTTTATTGAGTATCAAGTAAAAAATTATGCTTTTATTAAGCAGTAATTTAAGTTGTACCCTATTTCCAGTTGATTAATGTAAATAGTCACTGTGTTACAATGACTACCTCTATAATTTGAATTTTACTAGGACATTAAACTATTTAACTATTTGATTATTGACTTCATAAGGAAATCTTATCAATCTTTTGAACCTGTAAATCTGAGTTGCTAGACCTGGTTTTGGAACTTTATGATCTGTTCAGCAATTTAAGTGAAAAGAATAGTATCAAATCAGGAATAAGCTATCAACCTGATTTTTGTTGTTTTTGCATTTTGGATATTTTCAGGAAGTTGCACACTGCCAACCCCCAAACTGTACATACTGTTCTCAAGAATCTCGTTGATTTTTGTGGCTTTATTTGCAATATGTTCCATTGGCAGTTAATCAAGAAGAACCTCATCTTCTTATAACTTGAAGGCTGTTTATTAAATTGTTCATCAAAATTAAGTGAATTGAGTAAATGATTATTAAATGACAAAACGCCCCACTAATCTGGCTCACTGTATCTGAGTACACATCCAAGATATTACTTATTTTTTATTTAAACATATTTTAAAGTTTATTTTGAGAGATAGAGCGCACAAGCAGGGAAGGGGCAGAGAGAGATGGAGACAAAGAGAATCCCAAGCAGGCTCTGAGTTGTTAGTGTGGAGTCCCGATGTGGGGCTCCAACCCACAAACTGTGAGATCATGACCTGAGATGAAACCAAGAGTCAGATGCTTAACTGACTGAGCCACCCAGGTGCCCCATGATATTACCTATTGGTATAGCTCTTTAATACCCTTGTAATTTCTCACTCACTGCTCAAAATTACTCTCATTTTATGCTTTGATTGTTAGTCTTTTGTGATTCCTGTGCCATATGGAAGAAATGTCAATATTTTTGCAAGATTTCAGACCCAGGTATACTCCTAAAACTATTCTCAAATTTTACAGATGTTGCTTTTAAATTTTGACAGAAGCCAGCTTGATGTATGCCGGAGACCGAAACTGCAACGGTCATCCCTGATGGCAAGGCCCAGGGAAAAACCTGTGTGAAAAGACTGCAAGGCAGTCAGAAGAACCCCCTGAAGAATTCTTCTTCTCTGCTTAGTCTGTGCCTTTTACTGTCACTTCTGCTGTTAGTCTATTCTTGGGTTAATATGAAACCAGAATCGCCCAAAGTTCCCTCTCTTCCTCCAAAATGGAATGTACCTAAATATCATGTCTGCCCCGCTCAATCAGATGTTATCTAATGAATATTGTAGCAATTAGCAAAATTGGGGACAGTCTGGTATGCATGGGGTCTGTGAGAGACCTGGAACTCATGTTCTTTGTAGGGGTCTAATTGCCAATAATACTACATATTATGCTTTAAGCAGAGACAAAACAAAACTTATTAGTTTTAGAGGACTTTCTTGGAAAAGTGTTAGAGAAATATTTGCCTGTTGTCCCTGGTTTCAAGCCTGTGAGGCAACTTACAATTGTTCTGACCAAAGAATGAGACCTGTAAATGCAGAGACCAAACTCTAGTTGATCCACGTGAAACAATTCCACATGTCCTTTATGATAAATGTTGATATTGTTCTTTCTTAGTAAGGGGTTGTGAAAGTCTATCATCTATAACTGCGGGTACAAGTAAATCCTATTCTTGCTTGCCCACTAAACTTAAACAATTAAAGGGCACTGTGTTCTCATGTATTCTGGCAATATGCTTGACTTATCCTTAGATACCCTGCCATACGAAGTAAAGAATATGTAGAACTTTGTTATGACTACCTGGTTAAATTGTATTGGTTTAAGTGGAAATCATGTACTGTGAAATCACTGTTGCCAAGAAAACTTAGATGTTAAGTCCCATGACTGCTTTCTAAAAATGTAGATTGTTTAAGCACGATTGATTAGATTTGCTATAAATACCCTAAGCTGAAAAATAAATTTGAGCAGTGCACTTGAAGAGGCTAGCTCCAT
This sequence comes from Crocuta crocuta, assembly GCF_008692635.1. Lineage (NCBI taxonomy): Eukaryota > Metazoa > Chordata > Mammalia > Carnivora > Hyaenidae > Crocuta > Crocuta crocuta. Next base: position 13,508,162 of record NW_027551558.1, on the reverse strand, counting down.
GTCTTCTTCACTGACCCCAACCCTCACTCTCTGGGTCAACCCTGGCTTGCAGAGGCTGGACCCCTGCAGATGTATATATTTGACTAAGAAAGAAATATGACGAGATTAAAAATTAAACTTAAAAAATGTGTATTTTTAAAGAGAGTGAACTGGGAGGGGCAGAAAGAGAGAGGAAGACAGAGAATCCCAAGCAGGATCTGCGTTGTCAGTGCAGAGCCTGATGTGGGGCTTGATCCTATGAGCTTGGGATCATGACCTGAGCCAAAGTCAAGAGTCAGATGCTTAACTGACTGAGCCATCCAGGCACCCCAAAATTGAACTTTTCTGACCAAACTCCTGCACTCCATCAAATAAGAATCAAATTTGAAAGCCAACATCAGGGGCTCCTGGGTGGCTCAGTTGATGGAGCCCCTGACTCTTGATTTTGGCTCAGGTCATGATCCCAGGCTCATTGGATCAAGTTCCAAGTCAGGCTCCAGGCTGTATATTCAGCATGGATTAAGATTCTTCCCCCTGCCCCCCCCCCCAATCCCTCTTTCTCACTCTCATGCTCTCTCCTTCTGAAAAAACAATGTAAAGCCAAAAAATGGATGGAAAAGGAGAGAAAGTAGTTAATAAAAATTTAATGGGTCGGGGACCCGAGTGGCTCAGTCATTTGAGAATTAGATTCTTGATATTGGTTCAGGTCATGATCTCACCGTTGGTGGGATCAAGTCCTACCTCAGGCTCTGTGCTGACAGCGCAGAGCCTGCTTGGGATTGTCTCTCTCTCTTTGCCTCTCTCCTGCTTGCAGGCACACACATTCTCTCTCAAAATAAATATTTTAAAAAATTTAATGGGGGACGCCTGGGTCACTCAGTCAGTTAAGCATTGACTTTGGCTCAGGTTGTGATCTTGTAGTTCATGAGTTCAAGTCCCACATTGGGCTATGTGCTGACAGCTCAGAGCCTGGACCCTGCTTCAGATTCTGTGTCTCCCTCTATCTCTGCTCCTCCCCTACTCACACTGTACCTCTCAAAAATAAATATTAAAGGGGAACCTGGGTGGCTCAGTCAGTTGGGCATCTCACTTCGGCTCAGGTCATGATCTCACGGTTCATGGGTTCGAGCCTCGCATCGGGCTCTGTGCTGATAGCTAGCTCAGAGCCTGGAGCCTGTTTCAGATTCTGTGTCTCCCTTTCTCTCTGACCCTCCACAGCTCATGCTGTTTTTCTCTCTCTCAGAAATATATAAAACATTAAAAAATAAGTAATCAATTTAAAAATAAATATTAATAAATGAATAATAAAAAGAAAAAAATTAGTGAGTAATACAAAATATTGATTGAATAGGGATTTTTGTTATTACTTCTCTATGACTTTTTCTTTTAAAGCAAAAAATATTAAATATAATTAACATTGAAGAAAAGAATCATGGTACTTAAAAGAATTAGAAGTATTCTTTAAGAACATTGCCTAGTTAATATCCTATAGTAGTTTCTTCACACAAGTTTTAGAGCGTGTGTGTGTGTGTGCACATACTCATGCACACACACATGTAATATGTGAATTTAATGAAACCTTAAATGGGATAAATGTTATTCTTGCAGATGGCTAAAAGGAAGTGTAGTGTGTAAACATTTACTATAATGGGCTACTAGTTCTTAAAATTTTTGCTATTTCATGAGTAATATATTGGTAGAAAACAAAAGTACATTGTATAGAATGAAGAATGAGGGGCGCCTTTTTGGCTCAGTGGGTAGAGCATGCAACTCTTGATCTGGGGGTTGTAAATTTGAGCTCCACGTTGGATGTGGAGATTACTTAAAAATAAAATCTTTTAGAATATCTAGATGGCCAACAGACACATGAAATGATCCTCAGTGTTCCTCATCATCAGGGAAATACAAATCAAAACCACACTAAGATACTACCTCACTCCGGTCAGAGTGGCTAAAATGAACAAATCAGGAGACTCTAGATGCTGGTGAGGATGTGGAGAAACGGGCACCCTCCTACACTGTTGGTGGGAATGTAAACTGGTGCACCCCCTCTGGAAAACAGTGTGGAGGTTCCTCAAAAAATTAACAATAGAACTCCCATATGATCCAGCAATAGCAGTGCTAGGAATTGGCCCAAGGGATACAGGAGTGCTGATGCATAGGGGCACATGGACCCCAATGTTCATAGCAGCACTTTCAACAATAGCCAAATCATGGAAAGAGCCTAAGTGTCCATCAACGGACCAATGGATCAAGAAGATGTGGTTTATCTATACAATGGAATACTACATGGCCATGAGAAAGAATGAAATCTGGCCATGTGTAGCAACATGGATGGACCTTGAGGGTGTTATGCTGAGCGAAGTAAGTCAGGCAGAGAAGGACAGATACCGTATATTTGCACTTATAGGTGGATTAGGAGGAACTTAATGGAGGACCATGGGTAAGAAGAAGGGGAAACATAGTTGGGGAGAGGGAGGGAGGCAAACCATGAGGGACTCTTGAATACTGAGAACAAACTGAGGGCTAATGGGGGTGGAGTAGAGGGGAAGAGGGGTGATGGGCATGGAGGAGGGCACTTGTTGGGATGAGCACTGGGTGTTATATGGAAACCAACTTGACAATAAACTAAGGAAAACACAATAAAATATTTTTTTAAAAAAGAATGAATAATGAAAGTTCTTCTTGACCACTACCTAGCAAACCTCTCTCTCTCCTAGATAATCATTGTTAAACAGTTTGGTGCTATCTGTTCATTAAGTCTATTCACATATCCTAAAGAACTGGGTATCATAGGATGTCCTCTTGATAAAATGGGGCTATTACTTAGTTTGGTTTAGGTTTCTAAAACTAGTTTGCATTTGTATATTAAGACCTTGCCTTAATATATACATATATGTATGTGTATAATTTTCATCAAGTGTCATTTTATCTGTCACTAAAAAAATCACCTTTGTCTCCAAATAAAAACTTCTAACCCCAACCATGAAAAACCTGATTTTTATATCTTTTGACCCTTGAAATTCTTTTATAAAATATAATGCACAACATAATAAGTACTTAGTACACTGTTGAGTATATTAATATGTAGATACTTCTTAGGTGGTTATTATAATTAAAAATAATTCAGTAGATTTTTTACTTTTATCAAATAATTGCATGTATATAGTATAAAAGTCAAGTAGTACTACAAGATTTAAAATAAAAACCATGAGCTCCCTTCCCCACCCTGATTCCTGTTCCACTAGAGACAATCACTTTCTTCAGCTGCTTTTTCTCCCCAGCTTCACATGGTACATGTTCATATCCTACTGTACAAGACCGTTCTTACAAAGTTCTCTCACATGCGTCTCTCCATTATTATTTATGTGGAAATCGTCCCGCTTTTTGTTGTCCTCTCAACATTTTCTTCTAGAACTTTCATAGTTTTAGTTTTTAAGTTTAGATCTGTGATCCATTTCAAGTCAATTTTTATGTCTGATACAAGAGAAGAGTCAAAGTTTTTGACCACCTGGGCTGGGAGCTCATCTGTGGCAACATGGCTAACCGTACCAGGAAGCCGTTCAAGTGCCTTATTCAGAGAAATGGTGAAGAAAATGGAAATAAGCCAGCACACCAAGTACACTTGTTCCTTCTGTGGCAAAACCAAGATGGAAAGATGAGCTGTGGGGATCTGGCATTGTAGGTCCTTCATGAAAACGGTTGCTGGTGGTGTCTGGATCTATAACAAACACCATTTTTGCCGTCACGAGTAAAATTGGCCACCAGCTAACTGAAGGAATTGAAAGACCAGTAGAAGCTCCACCATTTGAAACACTGATGGCCTATAATAAATACATTAATTTATGTTAAAAAAAAAAAAAGAATCAAGCTTTTCGTATGTGTATTTGTTTTTTTGTTTTTTTGTTTTTTTTAACTCATATGTCTGGCTAGTTGTTTCAGCATCATACAGTGAAAAAACTACCCTTGCCACCCATCAAAACTCAGTTAATCATATGTATGTGGGGTTGATGTCTGAACTCTCTGGTTTTGTTGACGTATGTGCTTGTCCTTGCTCTAGTACTGCACCATCTTGGTTAAGGTGGTCTTGACATCAAGGAGCAGAAGCCCTCCAATGTTGTGGTTCTTTTCAATGTTGTTTGAGCTATTCTTGGTTCTTTGCATTTCCATATACATCTTAGACTACGCTGTTTTTCTACAAAAAAGCCTGCTGGGATTTTGACTGGGGTCATGTTAAATATATATATCAGATTTAGGGGTGCCTGGGTGGCTCAGTAGGTTAAGCGGCCGACTTCGGCTCAGGTCATGATCTCATGGTTCGTGAGTTTGAGCTCCGTGTCAGACTCAGAGCCTGGAGCCTGCTTCCGATTCTGTGTCTCCCTCTCTCTTTGCCCCTTCCCCATTCGTGCTCTGTCTCTCTCTGTCTCTCAAAAAATAAATATAAAAAAGTTTTTAAAAATCTATATATCAAATTTAGAGAGAATTAACATTTTAGTCATATTGAGTTTTCTAGTCTATGTTCATGGTCTATCCATTTATTTAGACCTCACTTTAATTTCTCTTAAAATGTTTTGTCATTTGCAGTGTAACAATCTTATGCAGAGTTTGTTAAATTTAACCATAAGCATTCATTTGATTGATGTTAAAGCTGACCCTTGAACAACACAAGGTTTAGAGGTGTTAACCCTCAACAGTCAAAAATCCCCAGTGTAACTTTTGACTCCCCCAAAACTTAACTACTAATAGCCTACTATTGACAGGAAGCCTTATCAGTAATATAAACAGTTGATTAACATAATTTTATATGCTATATGTATTAGATACTGTATTCTCACAATAAAGTAAGCTAGAAGAAAGAAATGTTATTAAGAAAATCATAAACAAGAGAAAATACATTTAAAGTACTGTACTATAAAATTTTTTTTAATAAAATACCTTAAAAAACCCACTTATAAGTGGAGCTGTGCAGTTCAAACCCATATTAATCAAGGGTCAATTGTATTGTAAATTCATTTTCCAGTTGTTCATTACTGGTATACATAAATACAATGTATTTTGATATATTGACTTTATATCCTTCAACCTTGCTAAATTCATTTTAGCAAGGTTTTGTGTGTGTGCAGATTTCTTAGGCTCTGATATGTACACAATCATATCATCTTCAAAAAAAGTTTTGGAGTGCCTGGGTGGCTCAGTTGGTTAGGCGACTGACTTCAGCTCAGGTCATAATCTTACAGTTTGTGGGTTCAAGCCCTGCATCGGGCTCTGTGCTGACAGCTCAGAGCCTGGAGCCTACTTCAGATTCTGTGTCTTTAGTATAATATTAAATAGAAGTGATGAAAGTAGACCTTCTTCCCTTATTCCTGATTCTAGAGAGAAAACATTCAATTGCTTGATATAAAGTATTATATTAGCTTCAGGTTTTTTATTATGGTTGCCCTTTTTCAGGTTGAGAAACTTTTTTTAAAATTCTTGTTTCCTGGGAGTATCAAAAATGGGTGTTAAATTTCCTTTTTAAGATTTTATTTTATTTTATTTAAACAGTTTTGATTTATTTAATTTTTTAAGAATGTTTATTTATTTTTGAGAAACAAAGAGCAGGAGCAGAGGAGGGGCAGAGAGAGAGGGAGACACAGAACCCGAAGCAGGCTCTAGGCTCTAAGATGTCAGCACAGAGCCTGACACAGGGCTTGAACTCATGAACTGCAAGATCATGACCTGAGCTAAGTTGGACACTTAAGCGACTGAGCCACCCAGGCACTCCTGTTTTTATTTATTTTTGAGAGAGTGTGAGTAGGGAAGGGATCGGGGATGGGGTGACAGAATTGTAAGTGGACCCAATGTCGGGCTGGAACTCATGAACCGTGAGATCCTGACCTGAGCTGAAGTTGGATGCTTCACCGATTCAGCCACCCAGGCGCCCCTAAGTTTATTTACTTTGAAAGAGAGAAAGAGAGAGAAGGAGCACAAGCAGTGAAGGGGCGGTGGAGGGGGGGATCCCAAGCCTGACATGGGGCTGGAACCCACGAACTGTGAGATCATGACCTGAGCCAAAACCAAGAGTTGGGTGCTCAAGTGACTCAGTTGACTGGGAAAGAGGAGCCAGGAAAGAACATTGAGGAGCAATGGCTGAAGAAGTAGCAATAAGGTAGGAGAAGAATTGTCACAGAAGCCAGGAGAAAAGGGCTTTCAAAAGACAGTTAATGGTCAACTGTACTGAATGCCAGTGAGAAGTCACTAAGATGATAGAGAATGGTCCATTGGATTTTGATAATTTTGGCAGAATCAATGGTGAGCCTGGAGATAAATTGTCAGGAAATAGTAATTGAGAAGAAAACACATGCAGGTAAGTCTTGCAAAATATTTTCCAAGGGGATGAGGAATATGGGGTAGTGAAATGAGAGACACAAAAAGTCAAGGGAGGGGCTTATTAACCGAGAGATAGCACATGTTCACATGGTGGTGGAAATGATCCAGGAGAGAGGGGGACTGCTGATGCAGGACAGAAGAGGAATAGGTAAGGGAGAGGCATCCTGGAGAAAGGGAGAAGGGAGAGAGAATGGGGCCTGGCGTGGAAGGGTTAGTCCTCTGAAGGTGCAAGGATGGCTTTCCTCTTCCACCAGAAAGGTGGAGGCAGACACAGACACAGAAGCTAATGCGCTATGAGAGAATGAAAGTTCCAATCTGATACTTTTATCTTATGGAGGTATGAGGCAAGGTCACCAGTCAAAAGAAGGGTATGAAGATGAGATGTGAGAGTTATTAGTTTTAATTTTTATTTTGACATAATTTTAGATTTACAGAAGAGTTGAAAATACAGTACAGAGTTCCCATATGCCCTTTACCCAGTTTCCCCTAGTGTTAACATCTTTTTAAAGTTTTTTGGCTGGAATGTTTTATTTATTTCTAGGAGAGAGAGAGAGAGAGAGAGAGACAGTGTGAGCAGGGGAGGGTCAGAGAGAGAGGGAGTCACAGACTGAAACAAGCTCCAGGCTCTGAGCTGGCAGTCAGCACAGAGCCTGATGCAGGGCTCAAACCCACGAACCGTGAGATCATGACCTAAGCGAAAGTCAGACGCTTAACTGACTAAGCCACCCTGGCGCCCCCCTAGTGTTAACATCTTACAGGCACAGAAGAACTTACCATTGGTATGATATTATTACCAGTGCTACAGACTTTATTCAGAATTTCCTGGTTTTTCCACTAATGACTTTTTCCACTAATAACAGGTTCCAGGTTCTGATAAAAGATTCCTTATTGCATTTAATCAACCTATCTCCTTAGCCTTCTTTGATCTGTAACCATTTCTCAGTCTTCCCTTTCTCTGATAACTTTGACACTTTTTAAAAGTACTACTGGCCAGTACTCTTTGGTATAATACCATTTTGTGGAATGTCTTTCAGCTGGGTTTGTGGATATTTTCTCATGAGAAGAGTTCATGGGTTTAGGGAAGAATGCCACAGAGGTGTTAGGCCTACCTCATTAAATCATATCCAGGGTACACGATATCAAGCTGATTTGTTACCTGCATAACAAATGCTTTATTACTTAGATCACTTCAATCAAAGCATTAAGGTAGTGTCTGCCAGGTTTTCCCACTGTAAAGTGGCAATGTTTCCCTTTTCCACTCCATTCATTTGAAACCAGTCACTATGTCTACCCCATGCTCAAGGGGAGGGAAATGAAGCACCACCTCCCACATGGACGAATACAATTTGTGGACCTATGTTAAAACCATGAGAATTATTTTTTAAAAACCCATCAGTGGGGCACCTGCGTGGTTCCGTCAGTTAAGTGTCTGACTCTTGATTTCAGCTCAGGTCATGATCTCACAAACCCCTTCTTTGGGCTCTGCATTAACAGTGTGGAGCCTGCTTGTAGTTCTCTCTCTCTGTCCCTCCCATGCTTGCATTCTCTCTCTCTTTAAAAATAAATAAACTTCTAAAAAACTTTAAAAAATCAGAATTATGATAAACATTCTGGGGCAGATACTTTGCAGCTATTAAAGATTTGCAGTATGGAAGATTTTTAAAAATTGTTTAATGTGTATTTATTTTTGAGAGAGACAGAGTATGAGATAGGGAGAGACAGAGAGAGAGGGAGACACAGAATCCAAAGCAGGCTTGAGGCTCTGAGCTGTCAGCGCAGAGACTGATGCGGGGCTCAAACTCACAAACAGTGAGATCACAACCTGAGCCAAAGCCAGACACTTAATCGACTAAGCCCCTGCAGTGTGGAAGATTTTGAGGAAAAAAAGGAAAGCATGAGAAAATCATTTTACTTTTTTATTTAAAAAAATTTAGAGCAAAATCTCTGACAAATCTATCATCTATCTATCTATCTATCTATCTATCTATCTATCTATCTATCTATCTATCTATCTATCATCTGTCTTTACTGATCTTTACACCCAAGGTGGGACTTGAACCTACAACTTCAAGATTAAGAATCTCAAGTTCTTCCAACTGACCCAGCCAGACACCACTGAGAACGTCAGTGTAGCATGGGACAGTGAATGTTCCTGGAAAACTTGATAGTATTTGCCAGGCAGTGCAGAGTGTTCCTTTGAGGTTTCAGGTCACAATTCAAAGTGAAATCAATCAGCTACATGGTGTGATTTCCTCTAGCAATAACTGGCTGCTTGGGTGTAAGCTCTGAGAGCCAGGGAGTTGGGGTCAACAGAATGGGATCTTCCAAGCCAAGAGGACAGACAAGAGAAGGATGAGGTTAGCGTGGAAGGTGTTTGCAAAAGTGGGAGGCAGTGCTGGACCATGGCACCTAAGCAGGGCTGGGAAGTAAAGATGACAGGAGCCAGAAGTATCTGTCAGACAGGGGTGAAGAGCCGTGACAACCACTCAGAAATGAGGAGCCTAAAGGGTAAGGGGTGACCACAGGGAATTTGAAACAGCTGGACATTTAGAAGGATTAAAGAAATAGTTTGGAAATGACAAGCAGAACACCTAGAACCCCCTGGCCCTGAGGTGCCTGGGAAATGAGGGGGAAAGTGAAAGCAGCTTCCATCTGGGAAGGAGGCCTGGTTCGCTCACTGCCTAGGGGTGGAGGGGATGGCCGAAGAGGAGGAGGCTACCAGGATGTTTGATGGTGACAGAGTAGGAGTCAAGAGGGGAGCAATGGGAGAGTTTGGGGAGGGCAGAGAGGGACTGGATCAGATTAGGTGATGAGCCCAGGGGTACTGGGATGAATGGCCCATGTGATGTTGGGTAACCTCGAAGGCTTGCTCTTCTGGCAGTGACTGAGGCAAATGGGGTAGAAGACATGGTCTGACTAGCCTGACAGGCTCTCACAGGGAAATGGGAAATCAGCCTGAGCTGTGCAGAATTGGAATATTAATACGAAGGTCAAGGAACTTCAGGATGACTGCCCTGCCCTGCAGACTATAGTGGTGGGTGGTGATAATCTTTGTAGGGAGGGGTGGAAGTGCTCTCTCTGGCAGGATATGGTGAAGTGGGGGCTCTGGGGTGACCAATCTTAGCTTAATAACCACCTAGATGATGAGTCATGGTCATTAATAAGTATTAGGCATTTACTTTGTGTATGAGTTAACCATTCAACACTGAGAAAGAATACAGTGTTCTTAGAGCCAGCTGAGAAAGGAACTGATTGGTTCCAGAAATTGTATTGTGGTCTAGACAGAAGGAACTAGAATGTGGAAAACAGAGATGGACCTTAACCCTCGCCTTATCAGGATCAGAGAGGGGTGGGGTCTTTATGATGGGTCATTTACAGTGTATGCAAAGCCCTGATGAAACCTAAGAGCTTATTTTAGACAATGTTCAAGTTTAATGACATCTCTGATACAACGAAGTATACATACACAATTCTGAGGAAGTTCTCTCTCCTGATAACTGGCCACAGTCAAACAGGACTGTCGCCTGGGCTCTCATGTTGCTGGCTGAGAACGAATACATTGGCAGCTTGCAAGGCATGAGAAAGAAACAAAAAAAAGGAACGTACGCATTTCCATGGCTCTCCTTTCTGGAATTATCTATATGTCCTGATAGTGACACCAGAGATGTTCCTAGAAAATCAAGATGTGTGATAAGAATGAACTAAATATCATGAACTTGATTTTATCGGCACTCCTACTCAGGATGAGTAAGTTATCAATGACATGAGCTGTCATGGCCCAGCTGAACCACATGTAACGTACATCACTGTGTACAATACTGACTCAGAATGTACCCAGTTTGATAATGTCCCTGGGAGTTCTAGGCTGTCCACTGTCCTAGTGCTAAGGATCAGCAGTCATTGAGAACTGAGTGCATTAGAGGGAGAATTATGGCCATGAATTGGTAGAAGGAAGTGAAAGAAGGAAATAAAGGGGTATGGACAGAGGAGAGAGGAAGGAGGATATGCCACCTCTTTGTTGGTTCCTTGTTTATTAAAAAAAAAAAAAAGAAGAAGAAGGGAAAATCCAGAAGTCTGTACAGAAGTCTGTGAACCAATAATGACCACATTTCTATTTCCATGTAGGATTTATTAGACCAAAAGGATAGCAAAAAATATAGATATAGATGATATAGATATATAGCCCAGAAAAAATCGCATGTGGGTCTAAATGCTACAAATAGTTCATTGAATATCTCAGGCTGGTAAAGGGATAGTAAGCCATCTTGACATGGAGGAATCACACTTTGCTCCTATCCTTGGGTGCAAAAGGCTTTGTAGGAGAAAGCTGTGGGTCCACTGAATGGCAATCACTAACCAGTGGAATTACAAGAGTATATGGGGTATAGATAAGAATGCAGGCATAGCTTGGCTTGTACGTCACCCAAGTGGCTCACTCCTATAGAAATCATCTGCTGGAAAAGCACACATAAGTTTTTTTGATGCATGTTGTTGGCCTTACAATGGGGGCAAAAATGTGAAAGCTGGCCTGTAAGTAAGCCTTTAGGGGCTCCAAAATTACCTAAGGAGAATTGGATTTCAGAACCAATGGGCAAGGAGGGGAGATAAAATGATTCAGTTTTAAACAACCATCAAACTAAGAGGCTCCATAGTAGTTCTGTGGAGATTCTGGTTCAACAAGACAGGGGTCTGAGGTTTCTCAGTCCTCATGCCCTCCCTTGAAGAGTTTCTAACTTCAGGGGTGACATAGATACCCACAAGGAGAACTCAGTACACAAAATTAATAATATTAGGATTGGTCTGACTACTCTCTAGTTCTAAACTATTATACGTGCTAATGAAACAGATTACATTCTTTTTGGCAGCTTATTTTTTTAGCTTCTTCTTACCCTTGAGGCCTTTAAGAGCCTTATTTGGATACTTGCCAGAAACCTTCCTCACCAGGGTGCCTGGGGGGCTCAGTCAGATTAAGCGTCTAACTCTTGATTTCGGCTCAGGTCAAGATCTCACAGTTCATGGGATGGAGCCCCGTGTTGGGCTTCACACTGACAACATGGAGCCTGCTTGGGATTCTCTCTCTCCCTGCCCTTCTCTCTACTCTTCTCCAGCTTGCTATCTCTCTCAAAATAAATAAATAAAAACTTAAAAAAAAATCTGCCGCACCAGATAGTTAATTCAGCTGAGCATCTGGAAAGGAAGAGAAGGGGCAATGAAAATTTGGTAAGCACTCACAATGTACTTTCTTCACATTATCTTATTTACTCTTCACAGAGACTGTGTCACTTATTTGGTTTTTACAAATGAGAGACCCGGCTAAGCACAGTTCAGTAACGCCCAAGCTCCAGTGAATGGTTGGTAAATGGTAGGCCTGAGGCTTGACCCTACCTCTGGGCAACTCTGATACTCTTTCCTCACCCCACACAGTTTCCATGCTACCCACCCTAAGAGTTATGTCTTAGCAGTCACAAACCTAGAGAAATATTTGTGTATCAGATAAGCTCTCATACTTAATAATTTGATTGATTCCCTAAGAAACTTTTAGTTAGGGGCTCACCTTTACAGGGGTCTTCATTCTTTGAAATGGGATATCATACTTTTTAGCCCAAGGGCTATAAAATATTTGTACTTTGCTTACTTCTTGTAAAAACGCCCAGAAGAATGAAAGTAATAAAGCAGCCAAGCCCTTGTAACCACAGGACCTACCTGGCCTGTCTGCTTCCTCTTGGGGGTTGGTAGAAGAGAGGGGACCTGCCTGGTGCCTATAACCCCCACTCACTTTGGGATGCTGCTGACTTCTGACTCCTAGCAAACCCTTCACAGAAAAAAGAAATCCTGGATGTACCTATGTGGAAGCACTGAAGCACAAGTATGCTGAGCATGGGCGTAGGTTATGTTTATGTACAGATTGCTCAGAATCCAGAAACTATACGGGTTGTGGGTCAAGAGCCATACCACTTTGACCCATCCTCCCTCCCATCATTCTGGAGAGCAGTTCCAGCTGGGAACTTGAATTAATAAAACCCTCTGGTTCCCTCAAACATTGCTTTCTCCTCTGTTCCCCGCCCCTTTGGTTCTCATTGCAATTTCAAAGAGATCAACAGTTATTTCTGAAAAGCAGACCAGCCTAGCTCTTCATCACCACTCAGACAGTGCTCTGGGTGTAATCTTGGATCAGTCACTCATTTGCCTTGATCAGAGGGGAATTCACACTAAAACTTGGTTCCTATCCAGCAGCGTGGCTCAGTTTGTGTAGGCTCTATACTACAGATCAATTCTGGTTGTATGGAAATGCACTCTAGCCCAGTTGGACATTCCCTGCCCCACCCCACAGATACCCAGCCCAGTGGACTCATGCTCTACGCTCCCTCCTTCGTCTGTCACTGATGTCCTTGGGCTTCTACCCAATTCACACCCCAAAATGGGACCATAAGTTCTCTGGTCCTTTCCCTGGATTCAATCCTAGGCCCAAGCTCCCTGCTAAGAAACTATTAAAGACCAAGTGTTAGTGATGACAACCTCCCAGGTTAGATATTTACACTGAAAAAAAAAAAAGTTTTTTAAAATGTTTACTTATTTTTGAGAAAGAGACACAGAGCGTGAGCAGGGTAGGGACAGAGAGAGAGGGAGACACAGAACCCAAAGCAGGCTCCAGGCTCTGAGCTGTCAGCACAGAGCCTGATGCGAGGCCTGAATCCACAAACCACAAGATCGTAACTGAGCCAAAGTTGGACGCTTAACCTGCCACCCAGGCACCCTGATATTTACATTTTAATATAGTCCTCTTGGAGCCAATGTTTTATCCAAAAGAGACAAGTGAGGGGCGCCTGGGTGGCTCAGTCGGTTAAGCATCCAACTTTGGCTCAGGTCATGATCTTGTGGTTTATGAGTTTGAGCCCTACATTGGGCTCTGTGCTGACAGCTCAGAGCCTGGAGTCTGCTACATATTCTGTGTCTCCCTGTCTCTGTCCCCCCTACTGTCAAACACACACACTCTCTCCACTCTCTCTCTCAAAAATAAATAAACATTAAAAATTTTTTAAAAATAGAGAGAGATACGTGATGGTGGGATTCTGAGGCACAGAAGCTGGTTGAGGGAGGCCTTGAGACTGCATGGTCCTTCAGTACCTGTCAGATCACCTCACTGAAGCACAGGGCTGGCAGAGGATTAATTTGTTTACTTAATACATATTTACTAAGGACTTAACTCTATGCTAACCATTGGTGCCCAGGAAGTAAAAGACACAGGCCCTGTTCCCAAGAACCTCAAGTGCAGTTGGAAGAGATCAGAAACATACATGAAGTTAAGAAATAGGGGCCGCTGGTTGGCTCAGTTCATAGACCACATGACTTTTAATTTCGGGGTCGTGACTTCCAGACCCATGACGGGCATGGAGCCTACTTAAAATAAAAAAATAAAAAAAATCTACATATTCACACCAGACAATAAAACTAGGGTATAGCACTGAGCTTTTCAGAAGATAGCTACATCATGGTGCCCAAACCCATCATGAGTCTAGGGTCTGGGGAGTCCCTAAGATAATCTCCAGATGAATCTTTCAGGTGATGTTAAATTTGCTTTTCTTTAGGCTCCAAAGTTAGGTCTGAATACTGATCTTCTCCTGAGCACCAAGGAAAATGATTATTATTTAAATACATTTATAGCAGACCAACAAGAAAGCATTTTAGCTAAGAGGGTACTTCGATTAAAAGTGAACCATCATCATTATATTTTAATTTCTCATGCAAGTTCAGTTTTAACAAATGGTAATAATTTGGACCTTAAACTACAACATTTCAATAATTTGTGAAATCCATAACTAGCATATATGCATTAACTCATCAAATCCTGTTGTCAACTGTAAAGTTTATGTGTTAGTCATGAAAACAGATAGAAATGTTTATTTCTTTCTTTTTTAAATTTTTTTAAACGTTTTTTTATTTATTTCTAGGAGAGAGACAGAGAGAGACAGTGTGAGCAGGGGAGGGTCAGAGAGAGAGGGAGTCACAGACTCTGAAACAGGCTCCAGGCTCTGAGCTGGCAGTCAGCACAGAGCCCGACGTGGGCCTCGAACCCACGAACCGCGAGATCATGACCTAAGCAAAAGTCGGACGCTTAACTGACTAAGCCACCCAGGCACCCCTAGAAATGTTTATTTCTGTATCAGATAAACTCTGGCACTTAATAACTTGCAAATGATTTCAAAAGGAGCATGTAATTGGGTGCTGACATTTATAAGGGATGTTAATTTTTTATTAACCATTACATTTTTAATTATGAGTAGGTGTCCTTTGCTTCTTTAAACTTTTTTTTTGCTGTTTATTTATTTTTGAGAGAGAGACAGACAGACAGAGCACGAGTGGGGAATGGGAGAGAGAGAGGGAGACACAGAATCTGAAGCAGGCTCCAAGCTCTGAGCTGTCAGCACAGAGCCCAGTGTGGGGCACGAACTCATGAAACTATGAGACCATGACCCCCACGCCCAAACCAAGAGTTTGATGCTCAACCAACTGAACCACCCATGCACCCTGAAATCTTAATGGTTTTTAAAATCAGTTTTTATAACCACTGATGTGACAATGCTTTGTCATATTTATAAGACAAGTGCTTTTCCCCGTTTATTGTTTGACTTGTAATTTTATATTTTGGATTTACAAAAGATTTATATTTTCATATAGTCACATCTATCAGCCTTTTTTAAGGTTTTTTCCTTCCATTATCATTATTCTTAGGAAGAGATTTCTCATCCAGAAAGCACATAACTATTTGATAAATTTTTCTTCTATTTCTTTTTTTTTAATGTTTTTTTATTTTTGAGAGAGACAGAGTGCGAGTAGGAGAGAAGCAGAGAGAGAGGGAGACACAGAATCTGAAGCAGTCTCCAGCTCTGAGCTGTCAGCACAGAGCCCAATGTGGGGCTCAAACCCACAAATCACAAGATCATGACCTGAGCCAGTGGCTGCCCCTCTTTCAGTTCTTTAAAATGGTTTTATATTTGGGGCAGCTGGCTGGCTCAGTCGGTTAGAAGCTTGACTTTTGATTTTGGGTCAGGTCCTGACCTCACAGTTGTGAGATGGAGCCCCACATCTGGCTCAACACTGGGCATGGAGTCTGCTTAGGCTCCTCTTTCTCTCTCTCTCCCTTCTCCCCTCCCTCACACTCACTCTCTTTCTCTCAAGAAAATAAATGATTTTATATTTGCAATAATTCTTTAATATCTATAGACTTAGTCTTGGGACATGGCATGAGGTCAGAATTTAAATGAATACATTCAAAAATAACCCATTTTTCAATATCATTAGATGAATTATTCATCTCTAATAGAAACATAATGATTGTCTTTTTAAAAATTTTTTAACATTTATTTTTGAGAGACAGAGAGAGACAGCGTGCGAATGGGGGAGGGGCAGAGAGAGAAGGAGACAAGAATCGGAAGCAGGCTCCTGGCTCTGAGTTGTAAGCACAGAGCCACCATGGGGCTCAAACCCACCAAGTGTGAGATCATGATCTGAGCTGAAGTCGGATGCTTAACCAACTGAGCCAACTCGGTGCCCCAGATGATTGTCTTAAAAAAATTTTTTTTTCATGTTTACTTATTTTAAGAGAGAGAGAGTGCAGGAGCACACAGAAGCAGGGGAGGGAGAGGAGCAGAGAGAGAGGGAAGGAGAGAGTCCCAAGCAGGCTCCCTACTGTCAGTACAGAGCCTCATTTTGGGCTTGATCCCAGGAAACATGGAATCATGACCTGAGCTGAAATCAAGAGTCAGACACTTAACAGACTGAGCCACCCAGGTGCCCCATGATGCTTATCTCATCAGCAAGTTCTGGTCTTAGTCTAATGGCATTTTATTAATTTCCATTCACTTGTACATAGCTCTACATTCTTTTTCCATTTTTATATATACATTAGCTTTCTTTACCCAATAGTGAATTTCTTGACTAGAAAGGCTTTTTTTTTACTTAATCATCTGTCTTTTTAATCACTGTTTACTGGATTACTGGCAGTGCCGAGCACTGGGGATCTTAAGAAAGACATTCTGTGTAAGGAATTCACAGTCCAGGACTCAGGCAGGTTGAGATGATGAGTAAAGAGAAGGGGTATGGTATAGAAATGTCGTGGTGCTAAGAGAGCAGAGATAGCTTTACAGAGGAGGAGCTGCTCCAATGGTCCTGGAGGTGAACAGGAATTTGTCAGGCAACAAGTGGGGAAGGGGCATATGGAACAGAGGGAACAGTTTGCACAGAGGTTCAAAGATGGGGAAGCTGAAAGTAGTTGCCTATAGTGAGATCACATGGTGCATACAGGGAGATGGGGGGGGGGTTGGGACTGAAGGTAAAGGCCAGATGATAGGGGACTTTGGATTTTATCCAAGTGATGACTAATCCAGGGAGTGATGTGGTCAGAGGTGTGGAGTAATTCCTTTCGTGGTGATACAGAAGACTGATTGGAGGGGCAGAGGACTGAGACAAGTGAGACCATGTAAGAGGAGAGATCAAACAATGGCCTGAACTGACGTTGGCAGGGTGTTGGTCCTGGAGAAGAGCATGCAAACCTCTGAGAGGGTTGGAAGGTAGAATCAATAGGATGTAGGAGATTAAAAAAAAAAAAAAAGGAGGAGCCATGTAGGATGACTCTACTCTCATGACGTGGTGATGGGGTAAATGGGTTGTCCTATTTACAGAGACAAGGAGTGAAGGGGAGGGACCAGGTTTGGTGGTGGATTCCAAGGAAAGGGTGAGTTCATATCTGACTCGGAGGTGCTCCATGTACATCTAGGTACAGATATCTAGTATACTTGAAAACACATGTCTGGGGCTAAGAAGAATGTTTTGGAATAGGTATATGGATAGATATTAGAGTCTTCAGTATCTAAGGTCATAATTGGAATTATAAGTGTGTATAAATTAATCAGCCAGGCAGAGGAGAAAAGAAAGCTGATACTGAATCTCTGGGAATACCAATATTTGAGGGACAGAAGGAGGAACTAGAACCCTCAAGGAATATTGAGAAGAAGCAATTAGAGCACTAAACTAGCAGAAGACAGTGAGGCTGTGGAAATTAGGGCAGAGAAATTTTCACAAAGGAAGGAATAGTTGGGGCACCTGGCTTGCTCAGTCGGTTAAGCGTCCGACTTCAGCTCAGGTCATGATCTCGCGGTCTGTGAGTTCAAGCTCTGCATTGGGCTCTGTGGTGACATCAGAGCCTGGAGACTGTTTCAGATTCTGTGTCTCCCTCTCTTTCTGCCCCTCCCTCAATTGTGCTCTGTCTCTCTTGGTCTCAAAAATAAATACAACATGAAAAAAAAAAAAGGGAACAGTTGAGAGATACTGATGGGCAGAGTTCAAGCTAAGGCAAGAACTAAAATTGTTCATTATGTTTGGCCACCCAGAGGTTGTGGTGATCTTAGCAAGAGAGGTTTCAGTGGAGTTTGGGGGCAGAACATGGAGGAGGTGGGCATGAATGGGACATAAAGAGGTGGAACGTCTCCCTGACTTTGGAGTGAAAACTGGAGGAAGATGCTCTTCAGGTCTACAAACATTTTCTTGAGAACCTACTATGCATCGATTGTTAGGCTGAAAACATAGTGGGGTGAGGAATGGAGAGAAATGAAAGAGAGTCATTGCCATTGAGAAATGCTTGTGCTAATGAAGGAGACAACAATAATACACTAAGATAAGTGCTGGGGTAGGGGTGAGACCACCAAGGAGGAACAGAGGAAGAATGAAGGTGTGTGGGAATGGCGTGAGATGAAGATGCATTTAATCAGGGCACCCAGCAACACCTGTATCCTGGTCCCAACTAGCCAGCCCTTCCTACATCTACTCATGCCCTTCTCTAACTCATTCTTTATGCAACAACCAGAGGAATCCTAATTCCTAACCAAGGCCCTCATGGTATGGTCTCTGTCTCCCTTCCCAGCCTCTCTGGGCCTTTGTCACTCCAGCCCTGCTCTTCCCTATGCTCGTCCAGCACACTGTGTTCCCATTTGCCCCTTCCTACCCCTGCAGGGCTTTGTGCTTGCTTTGCCCACCCCTCTCATCTGAAACATTCTGCCTCCTCAGTTTTGTCTAATCAATACCTACGTATCCTTCAGACATCAGCATGACCACTGTTTCCTCAAAGAAACCTTTTTTTTTTAATGTTTATTTTTGAGAGAAAGAGAGAGAGACAGACAGAAAGAGTGCAAGCAGGGGACAGGCAGAGAGAGAGGGAGACACAGAATCTGAAGCAGGCTCCAGGCTCTGGGCTGTCAGCAACAGGGCCTGATGCAGGGCTCAATCTCACAAACCATGAGATCATGATCTGAGCCAAAGTCGGATGCTTAACTGACTAAGCCACCCAGGTGCCCTCAGAGAAACTTTACTGACCCTGATAGATCTGATCCTCCTAGAGTCCCAAGTAGCCCTCCTTTGTTGTACTTTTTGTCAATGTAACTATGAATTTTGGGGATCATTTGAACAATGTCCATCTTTCATACCAGACTAGGAGCTCTGTAAAGCAAGGAACAGGTCTTTGTTGTCCATTATATCTTCAGCAATTAATTTGCTGCATTGTTTATGTAGAAAATAAATGTGTCGTAAATAAGGCTTTGGCCTTAAAAACCCAGGTTCTAGGAGGATCTAGTGAGTGAAGGTAGACCACATGAGGAACCACTTCTGCCTGGGGTAGGGGTGACCTAAAGTCAAGAACCAACACTAATCTGCTTTTCCTCCATCTCCTTTAGTTTCCTGCTCTTCCCACTCCAGCACAAAGGAAGGGTCAGTGATTCAAGAATGTGATAACCTAGGAGCACCTGGGTGGCTCTGTCGGTTAAGTACCTGACTCTTGGCTTCTGCTCAGGTCATGATCTCATGGTGTGTAAGTTCAAGTCCCATGTGAGGCTCTGTGCTGACAGCACAGAACCTGCTTGGGATTCTCTTTCCTTGTCTCTCTGCCCCTCTCCCACTTGTGTTCTCTCTCTCTCTCTTCCTTTTTCTCTCTCTCTCAAAAATAAATAAATAAATATTAAAAACAAACAATGTGATAACCTAAATGTTTGTTCCCATGCTTCCATGTTCTCAGGTCAAGAATGATATTTTTTTCAAGGTGGGCAAAACTTGAGCCCATTTACCAGCTGAGGGGGAGTCAGGAAAGAGGGTGAAGATCTAAGAAAGAGATGTAGTTGATGAAGTTCCTGCAGAGCAACCATCATTAGCTTCCCCCACATCTGGCTTTGCTGAGCCCTACTGGAGAAAAACCTCATCACAGAACAGCTTGGTACAAATGGCTGGGACACAGGAGAGGTGGTTTGTACAGCTGATGCTCCAGGTGGACAGGGGTGAAGATATTGTCAAAGTGTAATCTTCAAAAACTTAAAAATGTGATTTTGATACAAATATGAAAATAACATGCCTTAAAGATTCCTCAATTGGGGCACCAGGGTGGGTTAAGTCAGTTAAGTGTTCGACTCTTGATCCGAGCTCAGGTCACGATCTCATGGTTTGTGAGATTGAGTCGCATGTCAGACTCCATGCTGACAGTGTAGAACCGGCTTGGGATTCTCTCTCTCTGCCCTTCCCCTGCTCACACACATGTGCCCCCTCTCTCTCAAAAATAAAGAAATAAACTTAAAAAAATGATTCATCAATTAACGAGTGAACCAGTAAAATAGTAAAGCTTGTTCCAAGAGCGTTGAGAAACCAAGTGTTTGTAAGAAAGAAAAAAAAAAGGATTGTTAGAATACATTTGCTAGATACTACATTTGTTAAATAGAAAACTGGTGGATGTCCTACAGGGCAACAAAACTGTAGTTTACTTTTCCCACTGAACAGAAATAATTTGCATCTTTATTGGACAAAAATCTGTAAGCTAACATGTAATTTCACAGTGTCTGGGCTGTAATCAATAATACATAGCAAAGTCAAACTTGGATTCTTCTAGACAACTAAATAATCTTAGGTGAGCCTGTGAAACAGTGCTAAACATTGAGAAGACAGGCAGTCATTGTCTTGCTTTATTTCCATATTCGGGTGATTTCTCTGCAAGTCATTCAGGTGGCTCTATGAGGTTGTAGACTGGAGCAGAGGCAAAGGGTAGCCCGAAGGAGGCTGAGAGACTGAGATAAAAGAAAGGGAGCAGTCAAGGGCAGGCTGACTAGACAGGGTCAAGGGGCAGGTGTAGTGAAGGAAGGGGAGTAAGAAGACGTGAGGAACAAGAATGTGTGCCAGGAGCTATAGAGGTGGAGCATTCCAGGGGCTCTCAGAGCCCTGGGTCCACAGCAGAATACTGTTGAAGTTGATTGCTGGGCTTCAAATCTGAGGATCTAGGAGGGTAGGGTTCATGTTGGCTGCATTGCCCACATAGATACTAACTTCTAGTCCTTCTTGAACCAGTCAAGATTTGACCAGAAAAGCACAAACTCTATGAATGGTGTAAAATAAAGGATTTACTATAGGGATTATATAGAATTACACAATTGTGGGAACTGGTAAAAGACAGCAAGGCTGCTGCCTCTGGATCTAGTGTTTAAAACCCTAAAGTCACCACAGACTGCCATACTGACTGTCAGAAAAGCTGATTTGATTGAGAGCGAAGTGAGGACACATGGAAACTCAGGAGGAAAAACTAAAATCCGGCTCTGATTTTTACCGCTTGCAACCAGACGCTATGGGTGCTCTCCAGGAGATGCCGGCACCTCTCCTTGGAGCCACACATACTCGACCCAGCCAGTGGAGAAGCTAAAGGAGTTTGGGTGGGAGCAGGAAGTACTGAGGGTCCGGGTGCTATCTCCTGCCTGTGAACTAGCTGAGCACATGAGCTGCCTGGTGGCCTGGTGCCCGGCTTCAGACCCTTGAAATCACCATGATGGTCCATCTGCATCTTCCCAATACCACACAAATTTCTCTTGTAGCCAACACTTGCCTGGAATATACAGGGAGAGGAATTCTGAAAAACACAGTGCCTAAGACCAGGCTCTGAATAGAGTGGGTCTGACACATTGTGGGGTTTTGCTATCAAAAGTACCTTGAGGGGAGCCTGGGTGGCTCAGTTGGTTAAGCATCTGACTTCGGCTCAGGTCATGATCTCACGGTTTGTGGGTTTGAGTCCTGTGTCAGGCTCTGTGCTGACAGCTAGCTCAGAGCCTGTAGCCTGTTTCAGATTCTGTGTCTCCCTGTCTCTCTGACCCTCCCCTGTTCACGCTCTCTCTCTCTCTTAGAAATAAATAAAACATTAAAAAAAAAAAGCACCTTGAACACAAATTACGGATACCTGCAACAACATGGATGCATGTGAAGAACATTATGCTAAACAATAAAAACCAGATGAAGAGTACATATTGTATGATTCCATTGGTATGGAATTCTAGAACAGGCAAAGCTAACCTGTGGTGATAGAAATCAGAACAAAGTTGCCTGGGACGGGGGTGGGATCGGGAGGGGAGAGACTGGCAAAGGGCATAAAGAAATCTTGGGGGGGGAAGGTAATGGAAATGTGTGCTATTTTGAAAGAGGTGTGAATTACACAGGATATGCATTTGTCAACACTCCCTGAACCATACTCCTGAGATCTGTGCATTTTATTGCATGTAAATTACACCTCAATTTTTTACAAAATGAAATCAGGGCACCTTGGTGGCTCAGTTGGTTAAGCATCCTACTCTTGGTTTCAGCTCAGGTCGTGATCTCATGGTTCATGAGTTCAAGCCCCACATGGGGCTCTCTAGTTTCAGTGTAGAGCCTGCTTGAGAACCTCTGTTTCCCTCTCTCTCTGACCCTCCCCACTCACTTGCTTTCTTTCTCTCTCAAAAAGAAACATTAAAAAATTTAAAAATAAAAAAAGAAAGTAAAGAAAAACGGCACCCTTAGAGCTAATGACAGACTAATAAGCAACCAAGGAAAACATTATGTGTTGTTTTCTTAGATCTGCCTCCCAGATAACTTACTTTTTAAAAAGTTCTTACTTATTTTGAGAGACAGAGAATGCAAGCAGGGGAGAGGGAGAGAGAGGGAGAGAGAGGGGAGAGAGAGAGAGAGAGAGAGAGAGAGAATCCCAAGCAGCCCTCAACACAGGTCTCTAACTCATGAACTGCGACATCATTACTTGAGCTGAGATTGATCTAGAATCTGATTCTTAACTGCTTAACTGACTGAACCACCCAGGTGCCCAACTCCCTCCACCCCCACCCCAGGCCTCCGCCGACTCCAGGCCACTTTCAAGAGACTGCTGTCCTCAATGTGCATCCTCACCCTATGATAGGAAAAGGGTCCGCAGAGTCTGGGACTCCAGGGTTCCTTCTCGCTTTCAGTCAGGACAGAAATCAGAGAGAAGCAAGCAGGAGCCAAAGGCAAAACCACCAATTAAAGAGGCTAGGCAGGTAAACTTAGAGTTGAACTGTGGAGCTGGGAATTTTATTCCTTTTCTCCAAAACTTAAATTCATAGTCTGTTCAACAGGGATTTGATTTCTAAACTCTCTTCTAGCTCTCAGTGTGGGGTGTGTGTGTGTGTGTGTGTGTGTGTGTGTGTGAGAGAGAGAGAGAGAGAGAGAGAGAGACTCCCAAACATGCCAAATACTGGAAATCATAACTGTGAAGCTGGAGGAAACAGTTTCACTCAACCCAGAAGAAATGGAACCCACTGCCAGGCGGGGATCTGACCGTGTCCTCCTTTCCCCATGTCATCTAGACTGGCCTCATTGTCATGCTGTGTGCATTTCTCTGAAGGATATCAAATAACAACAATCTCTTTCACACCATGTGGCTGTTTGGTGGGGCTCATCTGCCGGAGGGGGGGGAGGGGGAGGGCGTACAGATTCCTCTCCCACTTGGCTTGTAAGTGCAGGCACAATCACCTTCAGGCACAACTGCTAACAGGGAGACATGGAGAGGAGGTTAGCTCAGAGATCCCAGGCGGGGAGGGAGGGGAGGCCCTGAAAGGAAAGGCTGGAGGCTGGGGGCTGGGGCCTGTCCTGAAAGCCCTCTTCTCTGTGCTTCGGCCTCAGCGGGACAGACTGGATGGACAGGCATCCCTTGAGGTCCCCACAGGTACCTTTATTTAAAAAGTACTTTTACAAGCTCGGGTGAATTTTTAACTTCCCTTGGGTCAGATAAAAAACAAAGGCAGAAACTCCAACCTGGAAACCGAGGCATCCTCACCCTAGGGCTGGTTTCTACAGCTCTGCTCTTTGTCCCCGTGTCTCCTCCCCTCTCCAGTGTCCCCAGGCCCCAGGGACATGCTGAGAGAGTGATCACGTGGCTCCAATGGGGCCGAGTTCCTGGCAGTCCCATGGGCTCCCTGCTGGGACCAGGCTTCCTCGTATTTCAGGCGGCCGTCCCATTTTTTCCATTTTCCTTTTGTCTTTGTTGTTGATGTTGTGTGCCCACAACCCTGGGATTGTGGGCACACAACCTCAAGCTCCAGAATCCAGTTTCTTAGGTTTTAATGTTTTTAAGGTCAGTGAAAACTTAAAAAAAGAAAAGAAAAGCAACATTAAGCTCATAGATTCTCATTGCATAGAGGAAGCTCTGTTGTTTTATTTCTCCCTAAAACTGAGGCTAAGATATGTGTACTGTTTGTTTATAGGAAAAGCACCAGACCAAGTCAAGATACTTTTACAAACAACCAGTCTCTCAGACCCTTCCTTTCCTTTTCCTTCTCTGATACCTTAACCTTTTTAAAGACTCCTTTAGTAACCCTCAAATAACTCAAGTATAAAGAACTATTTCCTGGGATGTTTTTACCCTGGTGAAATTTCATGGCAAATATTTCATTAACACTTTTCTTTCTTTCCAGACTGAGATGGTAAATCAGGGAATCAACCTGGATTTTATACAAGAAAATGGCTCTTTACCACCATACACCCCAATGCTAAGGGGCCCCACCATCTAGTAGGTGCCACATAAATATGTACGAAGGAATGAGTGAAAAGCAGCCTGGTAGAAAAGTAGAAGCTGGGGATTTGTAAATGAGAGAATTCCTTCCAAAATAACTGAGTCAATAAAAACAAATTTTTCCTTTTTGTTCAGCTAATTATTGGGGAATTTTTTTCGAGAAAAACATCATTGGAAATTGAAAAGCATTACTGGAAAGTTTAGAAGCCTGAAAAGTATGTATGTATGTATGTATGTATGTATGTATGTATTTGAAAGCGCTTGTGTGAGCGGGAGGGAGGGGGAGAGGGGCAGTGGGGATGAGAAAGGGAATACCAAGCAGGCTTGACAGCTTAGTGCAGAGCCCAACTGACCATCAGAGGGCTCCACCCCCACAACCCTGGGATCACCACCTGAGCCAAGATCAAGAGTCAACCAACTGAATGAGCCATCCAGGCGCCCCCGAAAAGCTTTTAGATCCCAGAACTGCTGGGCTCCCAGGCCTTATGATGAAGACTGGGGAGTGGTCTTGGAATTGGTCCTGCCAGCTCATGGGCTAGGAGTAGCCGTATTACTAGCTATTTTATGTCTAGAAGAATTAATTGATTGCAGTATGCTCAGCTTAAAAAGCTGTCATGAGGGGGAGGGGGGATGGGCATGGAGGAGGGCACTCGTGGGGATGAGCACTGGGTGTTATGTGGCAACTAATTTGACAATTTGACAATAAACTACTTGTGGGAAAAAAAAAAAAAAGCTGTCATGAACCTGTGAGAAGGGTAGAGGAGAGGAGGGGCTGCTGTTCAGAATGTCTTGACCATCACTTTCAGCTCTGGGCTGGAGGGAGGCCAAAAACATTTAGTGGAATGTTCCCCAAAGCATCCCTCCCAGACCCCTGGCTGCTCTGGGGAAATGGTACTGGTTGCTCAGTTGACCACACAGACCTAAATCCAAATTGTTTTATTTTTCAAGATTTTATTTTTAAGTAATCTCTACACCCAACTTGGGGCTCAAACTTACCAAGATCAAGAGTCGCATGCTCTACTAACGGAGCCAGCTAGGCACCCCCTAAATCCAAATTCTGCCTGTGTCCTGAGTTGTATAACCTGATAAAAGTAGACATGATGGAGGCATGGTATTCAGTTCTCAAAGAACACTGAATTCGTTTAAGCACTGGAGATTTAGTTGAATGGAGAGCTGCTCCTGTGAAGACCAAGGACAAGAGGATGGGGAGGGGTGATGGGGGTCGTGGGCGGCTAGGTGCACAGGAAGAGGTTGATGGTTCGGGACTGGCTGCTGTTAGGGGATCTTGGCAGGGGGGTGCTACTTTTTGGGAATGTGAGTGGAGCTGGACATGTAGGCTATACTCTTACAATGAATCCTGCAAATTTTAGACAAGGGTCTGCCCTCTCCTTACACCACAAGCTCTCTAACAAAACGTCCACCTTTGCCACCTTCCCCCTGCAGAATGTGCTGATGAACACGGGCCCCATGTGGAGAACCAGAAGGGAGGAGGATAGACTCTGAGAGCCCAGAGAACCGCCCCCCTGCTCACGCCGCCACGGGGGGCTAGATAGCTTTCTACCTTTCCACTGAGCAGAGAGCGCTACCTCGGTATTGTGAAACTTTCCCTGGAAAAACAGCAGCATTCCTGGTAGGTTTGTTTTCCTCCCTGTGTCTCTGTTCGGCACATAAGATCAGCTTGTCCTCTGGGCTGCAGACTCGGCTGTGGTGAAGTGTTATTTGGTGAAATGTCTCCTCTTCCCTGAAG
This sequence comes from Crocuta crocuta, assembly GCF_008692635.1. Classification (NCBI taxonomy): domain Eukaryota; kingdom Metazoa; phylum Chordata; class Mammalia; order Carnivora; family Hyaenidae; genus Crocuta; species Crocuta crocuta. Next base: position 13,482,201 of record NW_027551558.1, on the reverse strand, counting down.
CGGGCTGGCCGATCCTCCTCTAGGTGGAATGAATCACTCTTGATTTTGACCCCCTCCAGCTGGTTACTCACTTACTTGACAAATTCCAGTGACCTATTCCATTACACCTTGCAGTGAAGTGAGTCCTCCTAGAAAGAGCTTCTAGAGACAGGTCATCTGATTCACCTGGCTTTCTTTCCCCTGTGGGTCTAACACAGGGTTGCGCGCGCGCGCGCGCGCGCACACAGACACACACACACACACACACACACACACACACACAGAGCAAGCCATGCTGAGTCAATTCACTTTAAAATTCAACCTGGTTGGGATTAAAGTCACTGAGTTTTATGAGAAAACCAGTCCAACCAGTTCCCTCCTTCATGGTTCTTACATCCTGAAGCTCCGTTTATTTTTTCAACTTAAGAGCCCTGCTGTCAACATTCACTTCCTACCTGGGCCCCAGAGCTTTTTTTTTTCTTCCCCCTTACCTCGTAAAGACTGGGAACATGAAGGAAAAGCGAGTTTTCAGGACTGTATTGGTTTCTTAGAACTGCCGTAAGAAAGCACCACAAACTTGGTGATTTGAAACAATAGGAATTCATTCTGCGTGGTTTAGGAGGCTAGAAGTAAAAAACAAGGCGTTGGCGAGGGCCATGCTTCCTCTGGAGACTGTGGGGGAGGATCTTCCTCGTCTGTCCTAGCTTCTGGTGGCCTTGCCAATCCTGAGTGTCCCTAGGTTTACAGAAGTATCACTCCAATCTCTGCCTCCATTGCCACATGTCACTTCCCCTGGTCTCTTCCCTCTCTATGTCCAAATTTCTCTCTTTTCAAAAGGACACCAGTCTTTGGATTAGGCCTCACCATAATCCAGAATAGCCTCCTTTTAACTTGATGACCTCTGCAAACACCCTATTTCCAAATAAGGTCACATCCACAAGTACAGGGGGTTAGGACTTAAACATGTCTTTTTTTTAATTACAATTTTTTAAAATTTATATTTATTTTTATTTAACTCCCACAGCCTTTGGTAAAACTGTCTTGGAGCATTATAGGACTCTAAGGCTGTGTGACCTTGGTCTCTCATCTCTCTCTATATAAGTCTTTGCAGTTGGGAGTTTTTGATTTGATTCCAGATCCACCATATGTATACCCTTGGATAAACTACATATCCCAGAACACCTTCAAATGTTATTATACCCCTCCACAAAAAATTTAAGAAACTTGTAACAATATACTTCCAATTCTTCTTTTCCATCTACTCTTTGGGCCACTGTGATCACACATTTTATTTCTACGTATGTTATAAAACCCATCATACATTTTTCTTTTGTTTTTTACTTCAAACAGTATCAAATTTGGAAACGTTCTGGCTATTATCTCAAGTATTTTTTTCTGCCCTCCTTCATCTTTGAGGGACTTCAATTATGTTAGATCACCAGATTTTAAAAAAAAAGTTTATTACTTATTTTGAGAGAGAGCACGTGCACATGAGCAGGAGAGGGGCAGAGAGTGAGGGGGAGGGAGAGAAAGAGATTGAGAGAGAGAGAGAGAGAGAGAGAGAATCCTAAACAGGCTCTGTGCTGTCAGCAGGCTTGGAGCTTGATCTCGTGAACTGTGAGATCATAACCTGAGCCGAAATCAAGAGTCAGACGCTTAACTGAGCCACTCAGGCATCCCTGGATCACCTGATTTTGTCACACAGATCACTGAGGCTCTGTTTTTTTAGTCTTTTTTTTTCTCTGCTTCACTTTGGCTGGTTTCTATTGCTATGTCTCAAGTTCAGTAATTTTGTCTCTTACAGTATCTATTCTTGTTAATTCCATCTCTAGAAATACCATTTGTCTTTTTCTCTCATACCTTCCATTTCTCTTCTCAATGTTCATGTTTCCTGGAGTTCCACTTTATTCATGTATACTTTACTCTTGAGCAAAGACTCAAGGGGACCCTCAATGTGACTCCATCCTCTCTGAAATTCTGCCCTACAAATACTGTCTGCCCTCCAGCCTACAAATACTCTGGTCTCTCTCTCAACTCAGCAAGTCCCCTGGGCCCTCCCTGGGCCCTGGTCTAGGATGTGTCTCTAGGCAGAAAACAAAGGCTGTCACTTCATGTGTTTCCCTCCTCTTAGTGACCACAGACTTGTGCTGCCTGGTGTCCAATGTCTAATCACATTTGTTTTATTCATTTTTGTCTAGTTTTCTGCTTGTTTATAGTGAGAAGGAAAATCTGATTCCTGGTACTCCATTATGACCAGAAGTGAAAATTCTGGGTAAATTACTTAGCCTTTCCCCACTTTGCCCATTTTACCCATTCCTCCCACCCTGAATGAAAAACATTATTAACCTCATTACATAGATGAGAAAGTTTAATTGTCCAAAGTCAAACAGCTGATAAATGCAGAGCTGGAATCCTTCTAATTCCAAAGCCCATGTTATCCCATGGGTTAGAAGAGCTTAAGCAGTACCTGGGTGGCTCAGCCAGTTAAATGTGTGACTGTTGATTTTGGCTCAGGTCATGATCTCATGGTTTGTGGGTTTGAGCCCCACATCAGGCTCTGCATTGACAGCACAGAGCCTGCTTGGGATTCTCTCTCTCCCTCTCTCTCTGTCCCCCCTCCCCACTAGTTCTCTCTCTCTCAAAATAAATAACCAACCAACCAACCAACCAAACATTTTTTTTTAAACAGCTTAAGACAGTGCCTGGCATACGGTAGGAATTTGAGAATTCAAATATTAGACTCTCCCTTTACTCTGTTACTCTCCCTGATACCCAGCAGTTCAAAGGATATAACATTTTATTAGATACCAAAGTTTATATCGGGAAATCCAGTTTCTAGTATTGGGTCCTCTCTCTTCACATCCTGCTGGGATTTTCTCTCTTAAACAGCTCTAAAATCCGTTCATTTTCTTTGCCTTCACCGCCACCCTGCTAGTCTGGACCACTGGCCCCTGTGGGAGCCTCCTGCCTCATTCCCGGCTCCTACCCTGGCCTCTCTAACTCACTTTCATCATTACAGCCCTAGTGATTCTTTCAAAATGCAAATATGATCAGATCTGTGCCTTGTTTAAACTGTTCAGAGACCCATTAGAATAAAGTCTATAGGATCTGCACAGTTTGGCCCCTACCTGGCTCCTGGCTGCTTCTCACACTATACTTGCACTTGTACCCAGTCTCCTACCCAACACTCATCCTGTTGTTATTTCCCCAAATATGCTGTCACACATCTGGGTGTTCACCTTTGCTCATGTGTCCATGCAGTAATGAACTGCCATTTTAATGAACATGTCTAGGTTCTTCTAACTGCTCATCTTACCTGATACACTTCACTCATCCTCTGGGACTTGCCAAGGCCTGACTCTGGTTGGCCATTCAGGCAAGCTCTCAGTCTTGGTCCTTATGCTGACTCCCTATCACAGAATCCACAGTGTTTCAGTTTGCCTGCTGAACTCAGTAGGAGAACACTGGCTCCTGAACGAGGATTCTCATTCTGCAGATGCAAGTTTCACAAGATGGCCCAAGGATTATCAACTCAAAATGTTGATAAAGCACACATGGGTGACTATGACTAACCTTGGATGACTCTTTTCTAATACCACAGAAGGCTGGAAGTTTCTTTCACTCTCTTTGTTCCCAGACAGAATGAGCTCCACACTTTCTCCTCTACCTTCAGGGCTCCTGTGGGAGCGAGAGGGATAGGATCCATAAATGGCTTTGAGTTCCTTGGTGAGAACCTGTGCGTATGTAAATATTACATGCAGAAGTCTGTAATGGGAGTGTGTAATAAAGCCTGACATCATCTTTGGGAGTATGTGGTGTTGCTCAATGGAGTGGGACTATTGAAATGACCCACTAAAAGTCCATGAGAAAAACGTAGAGAGGTAAGGTAGTTTCTGGGAGGAGGTGGGTGGAAGGCTTCTCGAGGCATTGTGGGTTCTTTTAGTGTATCCTTGTCAGAGCTTAGCCTAGTATGGAATATGTAGGAATTTTTCAACTTAGACTATCACCTACAAAGTTTATCAGAGGTGATTCTGTGCTTGGGACAGAGCATTGAGAACCCAGCCACTGCAATGAGATCACCTCTGGCTCTGTGAAAGAAACAGTGCTTGGCAGAAGTACTTGCTCTCGAGACCTAGCTGAGTGTGTTTGGCCCAGGATCAGCTGGTTAGATTCTAGGCTGGTTTCAGTGAGGGGGGAAGAGGCACCTCCCCACATGGGGGCCTAGTCTCCTCTACTTACACATATCTCACCCCAAAACTACGAGTTTTGCCTTTAGAATTCAGTTCCATTGGGTTATTGTCCCCTAGTTAAAATGGGAATACATTGTAAGGGTGCCTGGCTGGCTCAGTCAGTAGGACACAGGACTCTTGATCTTGGGGTTGTGAGTTCAAGCCCACTGTTTGGTGTAGAGATTATTTAAAAAAAAAAAAAAGAAAGTTAAAAAAATTGCAAACGGTGAATGAGCTTTCTTTTTCCCCAGCGGGACTTCTGGTGGAGAAACACACACTACCAGATGAGAGAGGCAGAGAAAACAGCCTGCAAGGAAACCCTCCTCCCGAGTCCATCAGAGACCAAGAAAGGGCACTGGTTCCCAGAAGGTGGAGAATGAGGCCAGGAGGGGTCCCACAGCCAAATACCAGCAGGTAGCTTTGGCCAAGATTTGGCTAATTGTGGATTGGGACAGGGTGAGGGAAATCATGTCCCACAAAGGCAATTCTCTGGCACTCATAGGCCCATTTACACAGGCTCAGTCAAGGGCATGATTAGGAAACACTGGAAGCCACAACTGTCACTACCAAGGAGAGCTGGGTTCAGAGTTAGGAAGCAGGACCTCAGGGTAGAGACACTGATGTGACCAGAGATTCAGACTCAGACATTACTGGCTTGACCTGCTCTACTTCCTCACATGGTTTCCTCACCTGCTTACCCATGCCTGACATTCATTTTAATGGGGAGCAAACTTTGCATTTAGGGAGGGAGAGAGAGAAAGGGAGGAGAGAGAGAGAGAAAGAAAGAGCGAGAGAGCAAAAGAGAAAGAGAGAGAATGAGAATAATATGAGAGTGCATTCAGGACTTTGAAGAAGATAAAGAAAATCCAGCTGGGCTTGCCTTTGCCTGGGGGTGGGTGGTCTACCGTGGTATAATTTTGCTCAAGTACATCCCAATAAGGAAATCCATTTTTTCCTTCACAACAGCAACAGAATAATTTCAGATAGCTTTAAGTTTCTTCAGAATAGTAAACAGAAGAAAACAAAGCCTTAAACGAAGAATATGAAGTGGGTAGGGAGTGACAAGGTGGGAGGCTGACATTTATTGGAATTCTTTAAAGGCTCTCGAACTGCCATTCCAAAATGTAGTGCTGCCCTCTGCTGGCCAAGTGTGCTATAGCGCATCAAAACCAAGGGCGACTCCCACCGGAGTCCTTTCCCACATTTGGGACAGACTGAGAAAAGACTCAAGGTGAGGCGGGAGGCAAATCAAGCACGAAACGATTGCCCAACCACCAGGCCCCCTCAGAAGATACCCTGAGTGTCTTTGGCTTTGAATTTAAGCAAGTATATCTAGCTTCTCTGGCCTGTGCTTAGCGAATTGGGTCAGATTGGTGTAAATGTTTAAGGAACAACGGCTCTTAGCACCACCCACCTGACTAGAGAGCTCCCCTCAGAGACTCTGCAGTGCTCTTGGGGTTGGGGCATGCGGTCTGGGCTGCGTGCACCACGGAAGAGTCCGCCATACTCTTTTCCTGCCTCCTGGCCCTATACCTGTTGGCCAAAAAGCCCTTTGGAGGTACATTCCTGCTACACTATTGACCGTGGAACTGGCACTGCTGATTCCCGACTCCTCCACGGTTGCTGGGCCCACAAGTGCCAGCTTCTGTGCAGACAGAGCACAAGGGCCCAGCAGAGATTCAGGATTTACTCAGACACGCTTGTATGACCAAATAACTCAAGTTAGATGCTCTCAGTCGCCTGCTAATGTGTTTAGGGATTAAAACAAGCTACTATGCTTAGGGCCTTCTCTTTATTCTTGTAAAACAAGATCTCCGCAAATGGGTTCTGAAATCAAAATTGAAACTCTACTAGCATTTCCTTTCGATTCCCTTACAAGGTTTAACTCAAAATCTGCTTTAATTTTCTTCAGAAGCTTTTGAAATCTCCCATAATGAAGTGTGGGTGCATATTCACTAAGTCCCTTAGGATGAGAAGAGACTCAGAGCCTAAGAGAGAAGGTGTTCTCAGCACAGCTCCCCGGTAATCAGTGGGATTAAGTATTGGGGCTAAACTTCTCCTTGAAGAGAAAAAAGAGAAAGTGTTGATGGGTTTACAGACTTTTCTCAAAGGCACACTGGGATGGGTCTGACCTCAGAGGCTGGCAAATGGAAGCATACCCAATTTTTAAAAGCAATTACCATGCAAGTCATTATATCTGACACAAACAAACCAGGCCCTGAGCCCTGGGGTGCCCTCGGCATCTGGAAGAAGCTGATGAGGCAGCAGTGGTCTGAATCCGGGGATGCTCCGCCATTACTCCTCAGGCCTTGGCCGATGTTATTACTGCAGTGGGGAGGCTCACATCTCTCCTAATACCACACAGGGACACATGTCAGCTCTGACAGGAGATAATGGGAGCAACAGACTTTGCAGAGGACCTAAACCATAAGACATGTGTATTCAAAGTTGTCGCTCAGCTGGTTCCATAGATATGCAACCAGTGTGATCACACTGGCCCCATGCTCAGAAGGGTCCCACAGTCAAAAGATTAGGCATCTGATTCTTGATTTCAGCTCAGGTCATGATCTTCTGGTTTGTGGGTTCGAGTCCCCAGTTGGGCTTTGCACTGAGCATGGGGCCTGCCTAAGATTCTCTCTTGCTCTCCCTCTGCCCCTCTCTGCTTTGTCCTGCATGAGCCCATATGCACGCATGCGCTTTCACGCTCTCTCTAAAATGAAGGGTCTCACACTTGGAGTTAATGCTCTATGGTCACTATCTTGATACTTTGACATTTAATCATTTCAAGAATTATTAAACAAGGGGCACCTGGGTGACTCAGTCAGTTGAGTGTCTGACTCTTGATTTTGGCTCAGGTCATGATCCCAGAGTCTTGGGATCCAGCCCCACGTCAGGCTCCTCTTCTAAGCATTGAGCTAAAGTGCTTGAGATGCTCTCTCTCTCAAAAAAAAAAATTATTAAACAATATAATTTTAAGAATAATTCTACCATTCTTTGAATGTGATATATAATGTGATCTTTGGATTTACATTTTTTAAAGAGTCTGATGAAACAAAGAAGCATGCTGTGGAGCTTGGAGCCTCCACTCATGCATGGTCTGCCTCTCACTGCCTCTCTGCCTCTTTTGTTGGGAGGGGCTCTTGGCTGTCCTCTGCTCCCTGGTTCCCCTGGCCCTGCCTAGCCCCCCTCTCCCTGCCCTCGTGCATGCCCTCACTGCTGTCACCCCCCGCCCCGTGTGTGGGTACCGAGAGAATGACAGTTGAGTATATGTGCTCTATAGTATCTTAGGGAGGGACATGGTGGCAGCCGTCCTTCCCCAGGGCTGCCAGGGCCACAGTATGTGAGGCAGGCGGCAGCAGGGGTGAGTCCCTCACTACAGCTGGTCCAGGTACTGAGCACATCCTGGAACAGAGGTTTAATCCTTTTAGGGCTCCCCCATCCACCAATGGGCTCTGCCTGGAGCATGGCACATCTGGCTGTTGGCTGGCTAAGGGAGGAATCCCAGAGCTGACGGGCCGTGTGTGTGCATGTGGTCAGGGGGCAGCCCACCCCAGTGTCTGTGAGAGCTTGCACTCATCCTACAAACATCCCTGTGCCCAAAGAAGCATAACGTTAAATAGCAGATAAGAAACACCGTGAGAGTGTGAGAAAGAGAGACCATGGAAGAAAATAAAGTTTCATATTTTAATGCCCTTAATGGCATGTTTTCCTTGCTTTTTGCAGTTTTTAAAATTTTTCTTTTATTTATTTATTTATTTTTAAGTTGTTTGTTATTTTTTAATGTTTTATTTATTTTTGAGAGAGATAAAGACAGTGTGAGCAGGGCAGGGTCAGAGGGAGAGGGAGTCCACAGAATCCAAAGACAGCCTCCAGGGTCTGAGCTGGCTGTCAGCACAGAGCCCGACGCAGGGCTTGAACCCATGAATGGTGAGATCATGCTGAGCAGAAGTCGCATGCTTAACCGAATGAGGCACCCAGGTGCCCCTCTTTTATTTTATTTTTTTAAGCTTAATTATTTACATTGAGAGAGAGAGAGAAATAGAAGGAGAGAGAGAGAGAGAGGGAGGGAATCCCAAGCAGGCTCTGCACAATCAGCACAGAGCCTAATGTGGGACTCGAACTCACGAGCTGTGAGATCATGACCTGAACCAAAACCAACAGTTGGACGCTTAACTGACTGAACCACCCAGGCACCCTGGTTTTTTTTTTTAAAGTAAGCTCTACACTCAACACGGGGCTTGAACTTACAACCCTGAGATCAGGAGTCACATGCACTACTAAGGCACCTCTTTCCTTGCTTTTGAATAAGAGACCTTATATTTTCTTTACGATATACAAATGTATGTATGTAATCTCTTTACGCAGTGTGGGGTTCTAACTCATGACCCTGAGATCAAGAGTCTTATGCTTTTCTGACTCAGCCAGGAGCGCTGAGACCCTGTATTTTCATTTTGCACAGGGCCCCTACCCTAGGGAGCTAGCCCTGGTGGTAGCAGAGGGTAGGGACCCTCTTCTGGGTCTGTCCATATGGTATCTTAGGTTACGGGGCTCTTATTAAAGATGACTTATCAGGTTTTTATGGCTTCAGATGAACTTCCCAAGGGGTCATGGGGTGACAGTAGGTAGCCACTGACTGCCTCAGGATAATATGAATACAAGTTTGTGGAGTGAACTGGTGAATAAACGAATAAAACAACAAACTAAGGAAAACAGCAAGGCGTGAATGTGTGATGGGCTCAGAACAGGCTTCTCCCAGGGGTTTTGCCTTGGATCAGAAGACAAAGATGATACAGGAAAGATTTGTGGCATAGAGAGCCCTTGAGGGTTCTGGGGGAAGGGCATCTCCTGAGTCTCGCTGTAGAGGCTGCTCTGGGTCTCTCTGGTCAGTCTCTCCTACTGTAAATCCCCGCTGCCTTCTTTAATACTGATGTCCAGAAGACATTCATACTGTACAGCAATGGGACTTTTGTAATGAGAAAAGACAGAAGCCTTGATATAGAATTTCTCTTCCTGGAGTAAATACCTGCACATTACACACCTCTGATTTCTCTCTCCAAATCCCAAGCCACAATAATTTCAGAGACTTATTCACAGGGAACATGGCTGATAGTTGATCAGAAAGCCCCACGGTGCGCACTGTGCCAGGCTCCCTTCCTCCCTACCTGTCCAGTGCCTCCCCAGCTGGTCTCTACCATCCCTTGAAGCCCTCTCTTCCTTCTCCAGAATGCTGAGCTTCTCTTCAGAGCATGCATAGCATGCACTTGGACTCTCTTTTCTAGGTGAGCTATTATTGTTGCATTTGCTGTGTGGGCTTTAGAGGCTCCTTCCTTCTCAGAGGTGAAGGACTGGGTTGTCCCCTTCCCTTGAATTGCTCTGAAGGCCAAACCCAGGCCTGGGCACCAAGTACTTTGACTCTATTATGGCCACTCAGCCCTCCACACTGTTCCTCCATCACCCTGGACCTGACCCCACCACAGGGCCTTTGCACTTGCTCTCCCTGTCTGGAAAGCCCTCCCCCAGCTCTCTGCAGGGTTTGATCCCTCCTCTCTTTTAGGCCTTTGCTCAAATGTCACTCCATCAATGAACTCTGACCACCTGCTGAACATTCTAAACCTTCTCTTACTCCCTTCGTCCCTTTTCATGTTCCTCAACTTTATTTTCCTTCAAACTACTTTCACCAACAGGCATACTAATTACATTTATTTGTTTATTATCTACCTTTCTTCTCTAGAAGAGATATTCTAGAAGAATGGTGACTTTGTTTGATGACATATCCTTACTCTCTAGAACAACTCCAGGCATGTGGTAGATGTTCTAAGAAAACCGTGTTCAATTAAACAGAACACGTGTAGCAGATTCTTATTTCCGTTGGAGTCTTGCTGCATGGTTTGTGGCTCTTGGAGGCTGCACGCCCTGACAGGGTCAGAGACATTAAGGGAGCAACTTGGGGGATAATTTGCTCCTTATCTGAGTTCCTGGATGGTCATAAAGACTTGTAGTCAGTAAAACCAATGCACATCATGCTCCAGGCCCTGCTGCCTCAGCTATTTAGGGCCTGTGCTGAGGAGGCCAGAGTCACATGTCCCGTCCCCGTGCGGGTCATGGCATCTGGCTCAGTTCCACAGTCCAGCCAGGGTGGAGGGAAACAGAATGAGAAGTTGTGGACAAACTGGGAGAGGATGGAGCTAAGCAAATGCTCAGTGACTGTGTGCCGAGGTCCTGCAGGAGTGAAGGCATCCGGGAACAAGGAGGCCTGTTCTGCTGTTGAGCAAGTTAGAGATCCTTTTTATTTTTATTTTTTTAAATTTTTCAATGTTTGTTTATTTTTGAGAGAGTGAGAGAGACAGAGTGCGAGTAGGGGAGGGGCAGAGAGAGAGAAAGACACAGAACCTGAAGCAGGCTCCAGGCTCTGAGCTTTCAGCACAGAGCCCAACACGGGGCTCGAACCCACGAACCATGAGGTCATGACCTGAGCCGAAGTCAGACAGTTAACCGACTGAGCCCCCCAGGCGCCCCAAGATCCTTCTGTTCCAGGAGCCAGTTGGCAGCCAGAGACAGTGTTCCATGGGAGCCATGAGAGAAAGAGCTATAGGCTTCGGATAAACTGGGCTCCCTGTGGGGGTCTCTGGGTGGGCTCAGCTTTATGGTAGGTTTGGTTAGGAAGAGAAAGCAGGAAGAACAATCAGGTGGGAGGAGGGGCAGGCTCAAAGGCTACCTGCAGGAAACCTCAAGGAGCAGTGGCTCTTGTGAGGCGGTAGAGGAACTAAGGTGGAGACGGACAATGGCCTCAGGTGGAGGGGACATTCAGATGAGGACGGAGGACCTCGGTAGGTTTCAGAGGAGGAGTGGGCAGACAGGTGTGAGCTCTTCCAAGGCGACATGTAACAGCTGCTGAGCCAAATTGGGCAGTGGAGGGGTTCTTAACCTCAAGAGCCCACAACCCCTACATTTGGAGGCACAATTTTCTGTCATTGGTACATGTTCAGTTTTGGAGGGAGAGTGTCCATGACTTTTATACAGTTTCCAAAGCTCACGAATGACTGTGTGGTGGGCATTGCTGGTGCCCTGCCCCAGCCTTCGTGTCCACCTCTTCCTCATACAGCCCATTTCCAGCAGGGGAAGGGGGCCCCAGCTCCTGGGGTCCCTGGTTGGCACACTAGTTGGCACCCTCCATTCCTCTGAGCAGTGCCACTGCTCTCACGAGGGCCCCTCAGTCCTGAGCTGTCCAGTTAGGGTGACTCTTAGGAATCTTGCTTCCAATGTCGGGTTAGACCTGTTTCCTCTTTTCATGGGGACATCTGTGGCTTGCCCGAGCTATCTGGCCACCAGGCTGGGGGTGCGGGCAGTGCAGGAGGGAGGGTAGAGCCCAGGGAACCACAGATAAATCCTGGAGCCAGACCTGGGTTAAAGCAACTTTGAAAGGCAAAACCCTCTGCATGCTTTTGAGTGCACTTAGGGACCATAACAATAGAGAGTCTAACAAAAAAACCCTGCGATGTCCATTATTTATATTGTTCACAGTATAAAAGATATGGAAACACCTTTGCTGACAAACTTTCATTGCCAATTACGCAGCTACCACATGCTATAAGCAAGAGCAAAAGCACGTTACCTGTGTGGGCTCCAAGGTGCTGTCAGTGGCCGACTCCCATGCAGTGGAGTCGGGGGCTGGCTGGTGTCTTCAGCTTGTTCTGGAAGTTCAGGGCCAGGCCTCTTGTCTTCCTAAGCTCAGACCTGGATGGGTCAGGTCCGTGAGTTTTCTCTTATGGGAACAGAAACGTTTGAGGCACGTGCACGTTCCTGTTCCCCGCACGTTTGTAATCACAAGGGAGACAGATGCTTTGACGCCTTCTTAGCAAATGACGGAGAGCACGCATGTCCGTCACACACTGAGGGGTCTTGAGCCTGTGTCCTGAAAAGGGGAAACTGCAGTAGAAAAGGATTCTCTTAAAACAAACAAACCAAAATACCTGGCTTTGCTAAGCACATGCCCCTCTCAAGTCTTCAGCTTTCAATTCACTGTGGCGAAAGATGGCTGGAAACCTGAAAGCAGTTCCTCATTTCCAAGCCAATGGACACAATTTTAGATGGAAAGGAATTTAAAAAAAAAAAATCACTAGAGTTAAAACCCCTCTTCTTCTTTCTGCTTATTAGGAACAGTCTTGTATGTTTCCCTTCCCAGAACTTTCCAGGGGGAAGCCAATGGCTTCTTGGCCCCTAAAGGCAGGTCTAGAAAGGCCTTGGAGATGGAGAAAGAGAACCCGACAGCATAACGGTTTAAGGCTTGGCACAGGCAGTTATGACCTGGTGACTGGGGCTGGGAGGAAAAATAATATAATAATCACAGCTCACATTCATTGGTGCCCATAGGTGCCACGTGCTGTTTCATGCCCCTTATGTTTAATCCTCGCTTTAGATACCAAAACTCAAGCATAAGCAATGTGTCCACGATCACACACAGCTAGAAAGTGTATCATGGGTGTTGAAGCCCTAACAGTTGGATTCCAGAATCTTCGCTTTTAACGCCAGGATGAGAGGGCTGTGGCCGGGAGTCCAGGAGGTGGGGCGGCAAGAATAGTACCTGTGGTTTACAGATGGTTCACTTACTCGGGGGGATTTGGGTTTTCACAGAGCAGTGAATGTCCTCCTAAACTGAATAGTTACCCTTTTATTTTGTCAAGTAAAAATATTTATGAAAATCTTCTAACATCATTTCATGAAATAAATGCAATTTCAATGCAAAGAAGGATACACTCTCAGAATGGCCAGTCCTTCCCGTGAATAAATCTATCTTTGCTAATGCCTCCCTCTGCTGTCCATATTTCCCTCATCTCACCGTGGGCTAGGGAAAATGTCCTCACAGGTGCCACCTGTCTCAGAAGCCTCGTCTGCAGTGCCTCATTTGATGCTCGTAGACCCTCTGGAAGGTAGGCAGAGAAAGTCCTGTTATTCCCCTCTTCATCAATGAAACCAAAGCCCTGGGAAGCCAAAACATTTAAAGACACACAGTTAAGAAAAAATGCAGAGCCTGGTTACAAATGCAAGCGTTTAGACTCCAGGCACAGTGCTCCTTCCTTGTGTACCTCAAGCCATCTGCCAGATGAACTGCCTGGCCACCAGGTTGATTTCTGCGTGTGGACCTGAATGTTCAGAAAGAGAGGGAGCATTTATAAGTGTTGTTTCCAACAACAGGGCTCAGAATGTAACAGTGCATAGCTGAGAGGCAGTCTCTGGATTCAGGACAAGATGAGAAGCTCCTTAGGGGTAAGGAAGGAGCCTATTTTTTCTTTCATCCCCAGGCCTAGGACTGGGCACACAGGGCTGGCAAGAGATCCTTGCAGCTTAGGCGTGGGACTATGGTTTTGAATGCCAGTTTTCACTTAGGATTTTCTGTGGAAAGAAGAGAGGGAGGGAGAAAGGGAAAAAAATCTCTGACACATTTGATAGGTTGCTACAGAGAAAAGGGGAAGAAAGGATGGAGTCCAGAAAAGACTCGACAGAGGAGATTTGGGGAGACAGAAGCACCAAATGTGGCATCCACACTCCTGATTATGACCCCTGATGCCTCATGGCCTGGCCCCTGCCTACTGCCCTAACGCTGTTGCCACTACCCTTGATTTCTGTGCACCAAGATGCCCCGTGGGATCCCACCTCAGGACTTTGAACTGCTTCTGGGAATGCTCTTTTTAAAAACCAGCACATACCAATGCCTGTTCATCCTTCGGTGACTTCCCTGACTCCTGTCTACCAATTCGAGGGGTAGACAGCCCAGAGCTATGTCAGCACACCTCCGAAATGTGGTGAACATTCAAATGTATGCTAAGTGCCCAGAGCCTAGGGGCAGCACCGTAACTAGTGAGGTGCACATGAGGTCCGTGGGAGCCCCTTATCTGGTCCTGGGTGAACTCAGTACCCTGAACCTTTCCTTCATAACCCTATTATGGTTTGCAATTATATATCCAGGTGACTGTTCGGCTGATGTCTTTATCCCACTAAATGGTCAGCTACCTGAGGGAGCAGAGCTTTGTGCTTGCTGGCTGTGGTGTCTGCAGCCCAGTGTGGAACCAGGGGCCTAGACGGTGCTTGGGGTTTGTTGAATGGCTTCCCTCCTTGTTTTGCTGGGGAGTGCCAGGCTGTGCCGTTGGAGTTTTGCTTTCAATTCAGGCTATTCTTCAGGGTGGGGTTGGACGGGTTGGAGGTCATGGCCATCTCTAGGAAACTGTTCCCAGGCTACTCAAACTTGTGTTTTCTTCCTAGCCCAAGATTCAGACCTTCAGTACTAGAACGATGGAGCCTGTCCCCCGCTGACCAGAGTGGGGTTTGGGCTCTTCTGAGAGGTGTAAGCTGGCTCGGTCTCAGGTGTTGTTGGCTCTGATTGCGAAGGACAAAGGAGACTTGTAGCCCGAGGGATGTGGGGTGGGGCAGGAGCAGGGTCCAGGCACCTAGAAGACCTGCCATTCCCTGTTCAACCACTAAAAGGCACTGTTGCTCCACAGGGCAGACCAGGCTGGTGGGAGTCAGCACCGGGGAGCCACCAGGATTAAGTCACACTAGCTGCATTCACTGAACGCCAACTGTGTGCTAGGCACTTTGAGTACTCTAATTCCATAATTATGCAAGAGAGGGATGATGAAATCTATTTTACAGGTAAGGTAAAGAGGACCAGAGAGATTAAATGACGTTTTTCCAGGTCTTGTGGCTCCTAAACGGCCAAGCTAGAATTCAGAACCAAGCCCGCCTAAATCTACAATTAGAGCCTCCCCCCACACCCCAGGGTGCTCCCTCAGTCCCGGTGCCAAACCTCCTCTGCTTGTCCTCATAGCAGCGGCTGCAGCCAGGCTGCTGCTCGGCAGCAACACAAGCTCCTCTCACTGGGCTGTCTCAGCGTGGCCAATTTTGATTATCCAAATTAATATAGGGGCCACTGACTTGGGTCTAAAATCTAAAGATGGGTTATTAAAGTGATTTATTTGAGTGCAGAGACCATTCTTCTGTGTGTCGGGGGAGGAGGAGAGGGACAACAGACGTGCCCTTCCGGAGCTCTCTCCTCTGGTCTGGCTTTACAGTCCCTCCGCCTCCCTGTGCTGGCCCTCACACAGCGGCCACAGAGCTTCCCCCGCAGACTCGATCACATCAGCACTGCCCTTCAGTGGCTTCTGCAGCTGCCAGGAGAAACTTCCTTAGCCGGCACCCAAGACCCTTCAGGAGCTGGACCGTGCCTTGTCACCTTCTGGTCCACCCCCTCAACAAATAGCTACCAGACTCACACTCTCAGCTCCCCCCCCCCAACCCCCCCAGCTCAGCACTTCTGCCCCTCAGAGCTGAGAGCTGTCCCATGCTCGACAGATTCCTGAAGCTTCCCGTCAGCGTCAGCGGGTGTGAGGATGAATAATCCCGGTCAGGCTGCCGGTACAGTGCTGACCCACAGGACGAGCTCAGGAATGTTCCTCGTCGTCCTTTACTCAGTCCGTGGAAATACTCAAGGACAATACAACCACAAAGGCAGATGTATGTGGTGTAATGCTCCATACAGTGCAATCTCCGGGTAAACATTTCTAGACTTAGGCAAATGTCCTCAGGCTGACACCAATTTCCTGTACTGTTTTGTTATTTGTTTTTGTTTTTTCCTCCTGTGCCCATGGTGAGCTCCAAGGTGACTCAAACACCATCTGGAGGCTAACCTCCTTGAGGACAGGGACAGGGTTGTGAACCCCTGAGCAACTTCCTAGGTCCGACACTCCTAGGTCAGCACTGTCCTTTCTAAGAATGTGAGTTGATCAATTAATTATTGACTGGGTGTATGAGGAGCTGTAGGGATGGGCAAGTCATTTCAGGGTATCATCATATGAAACAGAAACAGCATTGTTTTAAGAGCCTGTCGAAGCCCAGAAGAAATATGGTACTTTCTTCTTCCTGTTGCAGGAGATGGCTAGTAAAACCACAGGGTGGGGTGCCTGGGTGCCTCAGTCAGTTAGGCGTCTGACTTCAACTCAGGTCACGATCTCGTGGTTTGTGAGTTTGAGCCCTTCGTGGGGCTCTGTGTTCTTAGCACAGAGGCTGCTTCAGATCCTCTGTACCTCTCTCTGTCCCTCCCTCGCTTGCGTGGTTTCTCTCTTTAAACAAACATTAAAAAAAAAATCCACAGGACGTTAGACCCAGAAAGACCATGAGATGACACATCAGCAGCTTGATTTGAGCTGCTGGACTGGTGAGGCTGACGTGCTTAGATGCTAAGATCACAGGCCTTGGCCCACTCTCTTCTCTTATTTCTGTTCAGTCTTCTTGTTCTGAGGTTCAGAGAGACAAAGCCTATGGGATGTTTCCCCAGGTTCCAGAAAGTTCTAAACAGGCTGCGATCATGAGACTCAGCCTCTTCCAGGAAGGGCTACACCAGAGCAGATGAAAAAGCAGGCCTGTGTTCTTGGCCCAGAATCTCCTGACTCCAGCCCAATCTTAGTCTCACCCTCACACATTGAGGGTTCCAGTCCCCCAGTGCCACATGGAACCTGCCTACTCTGGGTTGGCCTGTCGGGTAAATTTTCTGATCAGTATGCATTTGCCTATGCTGTTCCACAGCCAAGGCACCTTTGGTGTCACGGTGGTCTGCCTGCCTAAGTTCTCGTAGTCTCACGTCATCAAATGCCCTTTGAACATTGTGAACATGTTTTATCCAGCTTATTCTTGCCTTCTCGGTAACCATTATACATCATTTAAACTATCTGGGAGGCCTTGTATACTTTACCTCCTTTTTAAAAAAAATTTTTATTAAATTTTTTAATGTTTATTTATTTTTGAGAGAGAAAGAGAGACAGAGCATGAGAGGGGAGGCACAGAGAGAGACAGAGACACAGAATCCAAAGCAGGCTCCAGGCTCTGAGGTGTCAGCACAGAGCCTGACAAGGGGCTTGAACCCATGAACCATGAGATCATGGCTCCTCTGAGGTCAATTAATTACTCCTCTGAGCCGAAAGCTGGACACTTAACCGACTGAGCCACCCAGGCACCCCTACTTCACCTCTTTGAGAACCACAGGGAAAACTGATTGCTATTATTCCCATGAAATATGGGGACTCTCAAGGATCTTGTCCAAGGTTGCCTTGTAAGGTACTGATGGGCAGGGCCTCTGGCTCCTGTATCAGTAGCCCTACCAGAGAGAGTTCTGTCCATGTTGTGTAGTGGCCCCAGGGCCTACATGCAAATGTGCTGCTGTGGCCACAAAGACGAAGCGACTGCAGAAGCTGGTGCAGGTGGGCAGGTGGGTGTGAACAGGGTCAGCCAACCAGGCAGGGAATGCCAGAATGGGGGCTAGAAAGAGCTCCTCAGTGCCCTCTACTGCCTGAAAGCCTCGTAACAGAGAAGAAAGTCTTCCAGACCAAGCTGAGGGGCGTGGGTGCACAACCCAGCTCTGTTCCCTATTGACTGTACACTACCGTCTTTGAGACTGTTTCATCATCTGTTAGAGATTCAAATAATATCTATTGTATAGGCTTGTGCGGATTCAATTTAAAAATGCATGATAGGCTTAGCACTCCGCCTAGCCTACCTTGATGGGTAGTTCAAGGAGTTGATATTGTAAACGTGCAGGTGTGGTGGGGTTGTGGTGTTTTTTCATGTTTCTTTTCTGCTTTTCTGGGTTTTCAGCAAATTAGCACATATTGCTTTGGTAATTAAAAAAAAGATTTTTTTTTTTAAGAGAGAGAGAGAGCAAGCAGGTGAGAGGGGCAGAGGGAGAGACAGACATAAAGAATCCCAAGCCAGGCTCTATGCTCGTCAAGCCTGGGGTCATGACTTGAGCCAAAATCAAGAGACAGACACAGACTGAGCCACCCAGGCACCCCCAAAAGATTATTTTTGATAATAAAAGTATTAACACCCACATTTGTTTTTGATCTATAACAGAAATGACTTATTGACAGAAGAGCGAAAGACCTTTAGATTCTTCTTTTAGGAGGTGTCTTTCCCTCCTGGAGAGAGCTAGCTTTTCAAATATGTTAACTACTGTCCCCAGCGCAAGACCAGATGCCCTCCCCCACCATAGCATCAAGCAGGCTCTGACCTGCACACCCCGAGCTTCAGAAGCTGGATGGGTTGTTGTGAAAGCTTGGGGGGAGGGGTGCCTCGGAGCCAAGGCTTCCCAGTCAAGGTCTGGTCCCGTTGTGACAGAAAGAAGTGAGCTCCCTGCTGGTTGTGACTCAGCTCTGTTGCTTCAAAATGCACAGGGATTTCACACTCTTTCCAAACAAAGGCTAAAAAGTTAGGAGGCCCTGCCTGAGGGTGTGGGGCTATGAGAACAGTAGACAGCGGAAGAGGCTACCCTTGGAAGGGGCCAGGGGCTCACACGGACATGGGAGCCACAGCTGCCCAAGAGGAGAGCCGATGTCACCTGCGTGGCACTCCCTCACTGTTCCCTTGGCAAGGCCTGGGATCCCAGGCTGAAAGAGGTCACAGTGCTCCCTCTGTATTGAGGTCTGGGTCAACAGCTCACTTGAGAGAGTCAGTGGGAAACCTATGGCCAGTACCTTTCAGGAAAGGACAGGGGTGTGGAAGAATGACAAGCAGCTTCAACAGTGTACAGGGCTCCTTAGAGAGGTGTGGAGACCCTGGCTTCTCAGAGAGCATGCCTTGAGCATGGTCATGACTTGGGAGGCTCAAGGGCAGGCGGCTGCATCTTGTTTTGCCTTTGAGGCCAAGGTGGCGTCCACACGTGTCCTCAGGACCCAACACCATTTGTTCTACTGGGCTACCTGTCAAGTGCACATAAAGCCAGTGCACATAGAGCCAGAGCACCTTGCTCTCTTCCACACAGCTTGGCCTCCCTGCCGCCTGGCCCTCCAAGACTGAGTATTTGCTAAGAGCAGTGCATTTCAGGAAACAGGCCACCTGGGGCTGCTCTAGATATAGCAATGCTTGACAACCACAATGAAAGCATTAATACCCACACATATAGGAAAAGGAAGATGTGATTGAAATGTGCACTGGGGCTTAAATAAAAAAAGAGCAGCATCTTTCCATAGAGAAAAATGGTGGAATCTGTCTCCATTTATCAAACACCTACTATATGCCTGATACTCTGTGTATGTTTTTGTTTAATTATCACAGCAGCCCTATCAACTAAGTGCTGCTATATCAGCTAAGTATCATTATCCCCATTTTACAGATGAAGAATCTGAGGCTTAAATGGGTTTTGTAACTAGCCCAAGTGCACACGTTAGTTGGGGATTGAATCCAGATCTGTCTGATTGCAGTCTATAGTCTTTGCAACAATCTTCCAAGTTACCTGGAAGGGTAGAATGGGAATGGGATGGGGGCGAGGTGGTTGAGGAAGGGAAAATGGTGAGCAGAGCACTGGGGACACTGGACATGTAAAAAAAAAGTCAAGAGGGCAAAGAGAAGGGGAGAAGGCAGAGTGGGAACGGAAGTATCTCAAAGTTGACCAATTTCAAAATGTTCATATGGAAGATGAACATCTGTAGCTTCAGTAACTCTATTTAATCTTCATTTAAAAAGTCTGTTTTATTTTCCGTCTTCTCTTTGCAAAGTGTGAACATGGGCACATCAGCATGTATTGTTAGGTTTGCAAACCTGCCCTCAGCGCCCCTGGATGGCTGAGAGCATGCACATGAGCTATCTGCTCTGCTCTGTCCCAGCCCCGCACAGGGGCCAGTTGAGGCTGCAAGAGATTCCACAGCAGATTCCGGAGGCTCCTCTCTCTCCACCCTTTCCCATTTGCAGACCCCACATTCCATCTCAGGTGAAGGTAAGTCCAGTGTTTTCTTCACCACTTAAATTTCCTTTAAGGTGTGTTTCATTCAGGCCAGGTTTACTTGTTCATTATATACGAGCAGGCAGCTGAGGGACTATCAAAATCCAGAATTCACTTGGATTTGTACAAAGTCACTGTATGGACCAGTGGCATCCATGGTCACTTCACAAATTCATGAATTTCCCTGAAACTCAGAACTAACCTATCTGATCACAGGTATTAAATGGAACAAGTGACTGGGCCAGGGTCACATGGGCTCTAAGAGAGGACTAAAGTCCAAACCTCCTGGTTCCCAGACTGGTGACATTGCTCCTGAACCACTTATTACTATCCTGCCCCTTCCTCCACCAAAAGACACAGAGAAGAGAGCTGGAGAACAGAACCATCCATGTGGGGCCTCAAGGTTGTGGCTGCTGAAGTCATCAGGGTAGAAGGGCAGAGCCCAAAGGGTTAATCCACCCTCCAGAGAGTTCTGTGGTCTGGCCAACCCTTGGCCCAGGAGGCAGGAAAGGGGCTTCAGAGAGAGCAGGTGTTAGCATATGTGGTGGGGGCTTGCATCCCCTGCCCTGAGATCTCAACACTGACTGGACACTGAGATGGCCTAGGGGCTTTAAAAATGCTAATGCCCAGAGCCCTGCTCCAGGGAATTGGAAGTAGTTAATCTGAGGTGGGGTAGCTGGCTATATTTTAAAATCTTATGGAGTACCTGGCTGGCTCAGTTGGTAAAGCATGAGACCCTTGATCTCAGGGTCATGAGTTCAAGTTACAGTTCAAGGTACATGAGTTCAAGGTACAGTTTACTTCAAAAAATAAAATTAAAGGAGTGCCTGGCCTCCCTCCAGCTGTGGATGGATCCAGCACTTGTTATTTCCCCTCTTTTTAATGAGGAAAATTTTCTTTTTAGAGAAAGGTTCAGGAGTGTGGCTGGGAGGTAGACAACCCCAGCCTGGAGCAAAAGTAACCAAGGTCTTAGGGGATCCTAGTAGAAAAGGAGAGAAAAAAGGGTATTGTGTCAAAGGATACAGTCAGAGTCCCCCATCAAGAAGTAAGCTGTTGGGGCACCTGGGTGACTCAGTCAGTTGAGTGTCAGACTTCAGCTCAGGTCATGATCTCACAGTTTGTGAGTTCAAGCCCTGTGTCAGGCTGTGTGCTGACAGCTCAGAGCCTGGAGCCTACTTCAGATTCTCTGTCTCTCTCTTTCTCTGCCCCAACCCGGCTCATATTCTGTCTCTTTTTCTCTCTCAAAAATAAATAAAGATGAAAAAAATTAAAAAAAAGAAAAAAGAAGTAAGCTGGGGGGTGGGGGGGCTGTGGAACTTTGTGTGCCCTGCGGCCAATCCCACAGGAGCAGGCAGGACTGAGTAATGTCCTCCCAAGAGGAGCCTCAATCATGGGATTCCGATGTTACCTTTGTGTAATGAACAACAGACTATGAACACAGTTGCTGGAAGCCTGAGGCCAACATGGGTATCAAGCCACTGTTCCTTGGGATCAAACATCTAGACACTTTCTGGAAGTTCGTTCGTTCATTCATTCATTCATTCATTCATTCATCCATCCAGTAAGCATTTCATTCACCGATTGCAAAAATATTGATTGAGCAACTACTACATCCCAGCCCAGGCACTGAAGCTATAGCAGAGAACAAACCAGACAAAAATCCCTCCCCTTATGGAGCTTCTGTTCCAGTGGGGAAGACAGATGACAAGATGGATAAGTGAAAATTCAGGAGGTTACACAGCAATGAGTGCTAAGCAGAAAAACAAAGTGGGGAGGAGGATGGGAAATGAAGAGGGAGCTGTGATACTGGCCCCACTGAAGGCTTCACTGATAAGTGACATTTGAGCATGCACTCAGGGGAGGGTGTCAGGAGAGGGGAGTCACACAAGTGTCTGGGGAAATGTTTGTTGAGCTCCTGAAACAGCACAGCTTCCATGGGCAGGAGCAGGGAGAGCCTGACCCTCATGAAAATCCAGCCACATGAGGACCCAGACTTAGGTGGGGTTTTTATTCTGCAAAGGGAAATATAAAGCGTGTCCCTCATGTATTCATATATGAAAACTGAGGATCATAATAAACTACATTCAGTAAATATAAAACATGTAGTTTCAAAATCCTTATCCTTTTGCATCTTCTTTCTAAAAAATTACTTATGTAAATTATAGATCACAGTGCAGAACAAGACCTTAGCAACTGCCTGGTGTTAGTGTTTTCCAAACTTGCTGGAAGATAAGAATCCACCGGGCTGCTTGGTTTAAAGATACAGATTCCAGCCCCCCCAGCCCACCCCGCCTTCCCATCCAGGCAAGGGTCTGGGGGGTCTGTACAGTTAACCAGAGGCTCCTGGTGACACTGTGACAGGCAGGCTCGGGAGACAGAGACAGCTCAGTCTTCGTGTTTCACAGATGAGGAAAACAAGACCCAGGGAGAGGGGGTGTCTTGCTCAAGGTAGAACCGATCAGTCAGGCAGAGCAAAAAATAATACTCAGGTGTCCCAACTCTCCCAGGTCAATAAAAGTTTTCCACACAGCACAAAGACTGTTTATGATGTTACAACTTGGGATGCGAAAGATACAGATGAAAAACAAACACCAGGGCAGACACCTGTTGGGAGAAGCAGATGTACCTGGGTTGAGTAAGTGGCTATAACCTATCCACCAAACTCAGCCAGATCTGCAGGGGAAGCAGGCTGGGTTATTCCTTTCGCAGGGTGCAATAAAATGATACCTAATAATTTCATTTGATAAGGCAGGCTTTTTCCTCTAACAAACAAAATTTAAAACCCTTCAAACCCTCAGCTTCCTATTTTGGCAATTACAGGAGAAAAAGGAAAAAGAGGAGGGAGAAAATGGCAAAAGGACCAATCTACCCTCCCGCAGTGAGAAATATTTCTTCCACATAATGGATCTTATATGGGCGGTCTGGAGTTTAAACCCAGAAGCCAGTGGGCCAGGAGCAACTATGCGTTTGATGGGGCCCCAGGATAGACTTCTTGTAGACAGGTGTTTCTCTGATGCTGCCCGGTGTTCTTCACAGGAATGGCTTGTGGGCCTCGAAAAGAACAATGTGACCTGTGACAAGTCATAGGACCCTCTAGACCTTTGTGGCCCCACCCAAAGAGAGGAATAATCAAGCGATGGCTCCTGACTGCAGCGTCAGCGGGACGCCTTCCCCAGGCCCCTTGCAGTTGTGGCGTGTAACTCTCAGCCCTGCTGGGCCAGCACAGGAGCAGCTTGTCAGGGTTTGTATTTATGTGTGAGGGTGTGTACTGTGCCTGCCACACATGTGGAAACTCGAACACCACACCGCTCCTGTGTTGTGTGGCTGTGTGACTACATCTGGGATTGCAGCCGCTCAGGCAAACTGGCCTCTTGGGGAAAGAAGTTTCTCTTTCCAAGCCTGCTGTGCAGGCCAGCGAAGAGACATACAATCGCCTTTGTCGTTTGTTCTTCCTGTTGGGGACAAAAGCCCTTTCAGTTGCTGTGGAATGTACAGAGAGTTCTGTGCCGAAGGGCTGCTGGCCCTGGCCTGGAATCCTGCAAAAGGGGATCAGTGTGGGGAGCTGGCCGCCTCCACCTCAAGCTCCTGTGCCCGCCCTGTANCTCCTGATAGGGGCCTGCAACAGCCCAACCTAACTGTGGCCCTGACACATCGAAGGCATGTCTTCCTTCTAACCCTCCCTGCTCTTGAGGCTGCAGTGGTCTGCAGCCTAAAGGAACTGTCTTTAGATAGGGCTGATAGGGGAGGACAGAGCTGAAATAGAGAAGCCAGGTCACTAAAAGGAGGGGGAGAAACTCTCACAACACAAAAGCAGGACGAGGCCTCAGCTCCCTGTTTATACTTTCATTCAAAGTTTAAATAGAACAACAAAGAAATTACAACTAATGCTTTGGGGGGTGGGATGAGCTTGCCACTGCAGACCTAATAGTGGCACAAGTGGCCTTTTCTTTTTGGTATTTACATCCCTGGGTGTTTCCACTGTTGCAGAGACAGAAGACTTGCCACAGGGAAACCTGTTGCCAAAATGCTGTGGGGCTGTGCTATTTCAGGAGGGCAGTTTTCCCAGGTTGCTATTATCTGCATTTTTCCAACCAGGGTTGGGCAATTCATAGGGTACTGAAGCCAACAGGTGTTGAACTTTGTTCTAGTTTCAAAATGTAAACAAGCAAGTGCCAATGGGAAGTGCCCAGGAACTGGTCTGAGCCCTGGAGGCAATCCCAAACATCGGCTTCCAGAGAGGGCTGGGAAACAGATTTGTGTGTCTGAAAGCAATGGGCGTTCGGTCTGTCAGGGCCTGAGTCCCTGGGGTGGACTGCACAATCCCATAATCTTCCAAGCAGGGAAGAAGAAAGCAGAGAGGAGACCAGAGGGGAGAAGGGTGTGGAGATCAGACCAGCTTTTATATGTGATCTTGTTTAAACAAGACTCTTATCAAGGAGTAATCGTAAACTTTGGTCTTTCTTATTATCTCAGGTCCTTGGGGAATGGGTATGTGACTTTTGGGTTCCAAGAGGGGGATTGAATTGCCTCTTAGTGATAAGAGACACAACAAGCAGATAAGGTTGATAGAAATGGGGGAGGAATTCATTTGTGTCCCTTGGGGATGTTCTTTGCTTCCCATTATTTAGATCTGTGTCATTTGCTGCACATGGCATGGACCAAGGCTGAGAACAAAGCCAACATCTAGTTATAGAGCAGCATCTGATGGTACAGCTGTGGTGGAGGTGCTGGGGGTGCTGGGGGTGGTACAGAGCACAGAGTTGTCCTATGGCTGTGCAAGGACTGCTCAGTCCTGTGATAGCTATGTGGGTGCAGGGCACTAAGTTTTAAATCTCAGTGACATCGCTATTATATGCCTAACACTGTCAGACACTCTGGGAAAAACCCCAAGTGGCTGACGTATAATTAGCATTTTATTTATTTATTTATTTATTTATTTATTTATTTATTTATTTATTTAAAGTTTGTTTATTTTGAGAGAAAGAGTAGGGCAGGGGCAGAGAAAGAGGGAAAGAGAGGACCTCAAGCAGGCTTCACACCAGCAGTGCAGAGCCCAATGTCAAGCTTCAACTCACAAACTGTGAGATAATGACCTGAGCTGAAATCAAAAGTCAGATGCCTAACCGATGGAGCCACTCGAGTGTCCTGACATATAATTAAATGTGTCCTTACTATCTACTAAGTTCACAGTACTATGCTAGCAGAGAGGCCAAGGAGTGTGTGCTTGGTGGGAAGTAGTTAGGCACTGATATTTAAACCGTCTGGGTTTGGAGCCACACTTGGCTGTGGGACTGGATAAGTTACCTCTTTTTGCCTGTTTTCTTACTTATAAAATGGGAATAATTCCCCAGGGTTGTTGTGAGGATTAAATGTAAAGTGCTTAGCACAGTGCCTGGAACACAGTAAGTGCTCAATAGACGTTGACCATCATGTGTAATTATCTAAGACTCTGAGCCTTGCCCTGCAGATGCTTACAACCTAAAGTGAAAGTAAGTCAGACATGTCCTAAAATATGACATCCCAGAATGTGATTATTGCCGATAAATGTGTTACGGATGTCAGAGGAGGGCAAAGAGCCTTCAAGCAGAAGTCCTTAAGGCCTCAGGGAAGAGAGGAAGACTTAGGCCTTCGGCACATGGCTGGAGTTTAGCAGGTGAGGACATTCTAGTTGGGAATAAGTGGCACACACAAGGACATGGAGGCAGGAACAGGCCAGGCATGCTTGTGCAGTGCCAGGCTGCTCTGGCTTGGCTTTAGCTAAGGTCCTACTGGGGAGTCATGAGAAAAGAAGCTGGAGATGAGGGAAATCAGAGCTAGATGGCAGCCTATGGAGTTTGAACTGTACTGTGTATGCAATAGGAAGCCAGGAGGACGGCATTAAGAAGGGAGTGGGATGTGCCCCTCCACCTTCCAGGAAGGTGATCTGGACTCACATATTGCAGGATGTTGGACCTACTATCACCAGATGTGTCGAGACTAATCAGCTTCAGCTTCTTGCCATCCAATATGCCAGAGGGTAAGGCTGTTCAGTGTGTAAAAAGACCCTTTCTCCATTTCTCCCATTCTTAGAGCATTCAGGACTGGCTGGGAAGTGACCTGAGAATGGGAATATGGTTGGGGAGCCTGCTGCAGGTCACCAAGTGGAGCTAAAATTGGTCTGGAACCGTGCTGTCCAGTATGGCAGCCACTGGTCATGTGTGATTATAGAGCACTTGAAACGTGGCTGCTCCAAATTGAGATGTGCTATAAGGGTAAAGTGTTTACTGGATATCAAAAACTTAGCACAAAAAAGATTGTAAAATATCCAATAATAGTTTTAATATCTTGGGTTAAAATGTTTTAAAATTTAATTTCACTTGTTACTTTTTACTTTTTTATGTGGTCACTAGAAAGTTTACAATACACATTCAGCTCACATTATATTTCTATTAGACAGTGTAGAGGGATAGGGACTGGTTGATTTATGACATGATTTACTTATTAGGGCTGTAACTATATACTCCCTATTAGCCTGGGTAGGGTGCCTAGCTTCTAAAAAAGCCAGCCTCAGAGTTGAACCAAATCAGCATTATGCTCAGGATAAGAAGTTCAGGGAGGAAACAGTGTATCATTGTTTGTGGTCAATTCTCCAGACTTCTCTAAAAGTTGGCTTCAAAACTCTGACTTTCAACTGAGGCAGGAAGATTGTGGGACATAGCATTGTGGGGGCTGCTTTGAGGAGAAGGTCTTCACCAATGAGAGTAAAGGGAGAAGCTTCTAGGACATATGGGGTGTTAGGTCATGGTTTCCTGAACCTTCTGTGGGTAGCATCTAGGGTGGGCCTGCCTGTGAACACTACCTATGCTCAGGGTTAGGAACTAGTAGGGGCGCCTGGGTGGCTTAGTCGGTTAAGCGTCCGACTTTCGCTTAGGTCATGATCTCGCGGTTTGTGGGTTCGAGCCCCGCGTTGGGCTCTGTGCTGACTGCCAGCTCAGAGCCTGGAGCCTGTTTCAGTCTGTGATTCCCTTTCTCTCTGACCCTCCCCTGCTTACTCTCTCTCTCTGTCTCCTAGAAAGAAATAAAACATTAAAAAAAAAAAAAAGGAACTAGTAAGAGAGTCTGGGGACAAGAGGCCTCTGAAAAACACCTTGTATGTGAAGGAAATACATCGAGCTGTTTTAAAAGCTTATCTCAAGGTTTTGTAATCATGAATAATTTTTTCTCCTCCAGTGCTTTTCAGGAGTTTTCTAACTTTCTACAGCAAATAAATAAGCGAAAGAAACTTTTTTTTTTTTTTAAAGGGCAAGAAGGGAACTGTCATAGGTTCTCTGCAGCTACTTGGGTGGAAGCTGGTCAAGAAGGGGAGACAGACGGTTCACCTGGGTGGCTCAGCCAGTCAAGCACCTGACTTTGGCTCAGGTCATCATCTCACAGGTTGTGAGTTTGAGCCCCATGTTGGGCTCTGCACTGAGCTCAGAGCCTGGAGCCTGCTTCAGATTCTGGGTCTCTATCTCTCTCTGCCCCTCCCATGCTCATACTCCCTCTCTCTCTGTGTCTCAAAAATAAATAAATAAATAAATAAATAAATAAAGACAGACAGACAGACAGACAGACAGACGAGGATACAGACAAGAATGCTGTGAGTCCCCCAGGCTCGATGTAAGCATGTCTGGATGGAGAAAGTTTCTTTTTGTGAGGGCTTGAGGGGATCCATCAGCAGCCCACGTAGGCAGGTCTGACTACTGATGTCGTGTTAAAGTTAAGGGCATTCAGGAGACACAGAGAAGTGCATTCAAAATCTCAGTGTACAAGTCACCATCTGTGTGTCCTTGGCAGGCCCTCCACCATTTCCAAGCCTCAGATTCCTCATGATGCACTGGTAACACCTTTAGGTATCTAGTATCTAAATACTAGACAAATGGTAGCTATCACTACAATGGAATTTAGCCTTTCGAATACTCATTCTAACAGTAATGGAATGACATTTTTAAAGTTTTCTAGGCTCCAAGACAGGTATTTCACAAGTCTTTCTTTCCAGATAAAAGTGGGAGGGAACTGGTTGCAGAAGGGCCTGTAAGGAGATATGAGACTCAGCTATGTGGGTCACCCAGCCGTACACATGCTCTGTTCCAATGCCTGACATTCCATTCCCCATGTCAGAGGCCCTGAGGAAAGCTTGCAGTTCTAGAATCTCTAATTAGGAAAAGCCAGAATGATGGTAAACATTTTTATAGGGTTCTTACATCAACAACCTGCCAGTCACACAGGCCAAGAAAACAATATATCAGCTTCTAACACCCCAGCTGGTGTTAATCGGGGACTCTAGTTGGCTTGATGCCAGGTCTAATTGAACAGCATTTCACTGTCCAACTCTGGGACAGTCACAGTTGTCATCTTATTGCTAATGGGTTCAATGTTCAGAAGGAAATAGGGCATTTTCCCACCATTCTTTTTTTTTTTAATGTTTTATTTATTTCTGAGAGAGAGAGAGACAGCGTGAGGAGGGGAGGGTCAGAGATAGAGGGAGATACAGAATCTGAAGCAGGCTCCAGGCTCTGAGCTAGTTGTCAGTACATAGCCCAATGCGGGGCTCGAACCCACGAACCATGGGATCATGACCTGAGCCAAAGTTGGATGCTTAACTGACTGAGCCACCCAGGCACCCCATTTTCCTACCATTCTTGATGTTATTTTGTATCTTTATGGTGCTACCAATACATATAACAAAAAATTTACCATTTTCACCATTTTTAAGTATACAGTTCAGTGGTATTAAACCCCTTCTACCTTCTGTCTTTATGATTTTGACTACTCTAAGTACCTCATGTAAGTGGAATCATATAGTATGTGTCTTTTTGTGACTGGCTTATTTCACTTACCATACTGTCTTCAAGGGTCATCCATGTTGTGGCATACTGCAGAATTTCCTTTTTAAAACTGAATAGTGTTCCATTGTATGTATATACCATAATTTGCTTATCCATTCATTGGTTGATGGACACCTGGTTGTTTCCACATTTTAAGTTGCTGTGAATAATGCTGCTTGGAACATGCATGTATAAGCAGCTCTTTGAGACCTGGCTTTCAATTTTTTGGATACATACCCAGGATTGGAATTTCTAGATCACAGGGTAGTTCTAGTTTTAATTTTTGGAGAAAACTCCATACTCTTTTTCACAGCAGCTGTACAGTTTACATTCCCACCAGCAGTGCACAAGCGTTCCAATTTCTCCACATCCTCATCAACACTTGTTTTCTGTTTTGTCAACAGTGTCATCCTCATGGGTTTGATGTTAATAATAAATTGCTCCAGAACTCTCCATTTGGTTTTGTTTAATATCTTTAAGTGTGTCATCTCCACTCAGATGGCAGGCTCTTGTTAATTCTTGGCTTGCTGCATTGTACCTGTTCTTTCTCCCCTATGTCATTCCCTAGGCATGCTGAAGTAGGGGCTGGTGAAGGAGGACACCACCCACGACTGAATCCACCAGGAAGATGGATTCTCTCTGGGCTGTAGGTCGCTGTCATAGTGCCGTGAGCATGGGAGCCCTGATGGTGCATGGAAGAATGAAGCCAGTTCACAACAAACAACAGACCTGTCGACTCCGAGAGAAATCACACAGATCACACATACTATTACAATGCCTTAACCCCGTAGTTCCCAGCCCACCGAGCAATTTTGACCCCCGGGGGACATTTGGCAATGTCTGAAGATATTTTTGTGTGTGTCACAACTGAGTGGGAAGGACAACAGGCAGTGAGGGTACTACTGGCATCTAGTGGGTAGAACTCAAGGATACTGCTCGTCATCCCTAACCACAAAAGGGTTCCTTCCCTCCACCTCTACCCTCCATACAAAAAGAACAATCTGGTCCAATATGCCATTAGTGCTGAGATGGAGGAACCCTGGGTGAAGCTGACTCAGCAATCAGTGCCCTCCATTCTATGCCCCTCACCCACACGTCCAACTGTCGCTCTCCAATCGCACTCTTGCTTCTCTTAGGCAGGTCCTGTCCCTATGCCTAAGCTTGCCTTTCTTAGTTCTGACCTCTGTGCCTTTTTTCTTGTGGTTCCCTCTGCCCGGAATGCCCTCCTGTGCACTCTTTGGACCCTGTCTTTTTTTTTTTTTTTAATGTTTATTTACTTTTGAAGGAGAGAGAGACAGAGCGTGAGCAGGGGAGGGGCAGAGAGAGAGAGAGAGAGAGAGAGAGAGACAGAATCAGAAGCAGGCTCCAGGCTCTGAGCTGTTAGCACAGAGCCCGACATGGGGCTCGAACTCACGAATTGCAAGATCATGGGCTGGGCTGACTTTGGTCGCTTAACTGACAGAGCCACCCAGGTGCCTCTCCCCTGTCTTTTCTTCAAAACTCAAGCAGCTCTTCTGCTGTGAATGTGTCTTCAACCTCCCGAGTCACAGTAACCTTCCTGACCTTCCTTGGAAGTGAGAGCATCTATCTCTCACTTGCAGTGTCCAGGAGGATGGTTGTTAGGTGATATGTGGAGTTAAGCTCCTTGAGAGTAGGAACCACTTAATGTGTGTAGATACACATATGTGTCCTCCATAGAGTTTAAGGTTCTCACTAAAGAGTTGCTGAATAACAACACATCTACACTGTCCAAAGTTTTTCCTTGCTGTTCTACTGAGAACAGTACTTGTTTTTATAGTACTTGTTTCTGTACTGTGAGAGAAATGGAAGAAAGATAGAAAACTGGTTGGCTGAGGCTTGGGAATACACATGATGTAGTAGGATTTGATCTACATGACCCAGTGATGAGGATTTTACAGATTTCTAGCTCTTTATTATTTTTATTATTTTTTTTTACTTTTTAAATATATTTTTGATGTTTATTTATTTTGAGAGAGAGAGCAGGGAAGGGGCAGAGAGAGGGAGAGAGAGAATCGCAAGCAGGCTCTGCACAGACAGAGTCTGTGCACTATGTGTGCAGAGCCTAGTGTAGGGCTCGAACCCATGAACTGCAAGATCATGACCTGGGCGGGAATCAAGAGTCAGATACTCAACCAATTGAGCCATGCAGGTGCACCCCCCAGCTCTTTAGATTAGATAAACAGCTACTAATTCTTCATATAAAAAGTCGGTGAGGACATACATGAGTAAATAAATAACACGAGAAAATAAATGTAACACTTTGCCAAACTGCAAGTCCAGCAGCAGAACAATAGGAACTAAGGCTGAGGTTCTTCATTTCCCCAGTGTCAGAACAAGAGCTTTACCAGCCTGGAGGAGTGACTCAGCCCAACCTTTATGACCCTATGACATTCTATTCCCTTTGTATTGCACAGGTTGAACTGAAAAATCTGTGTGGGGGGTGTGGGGGGTGTGGGGGGTGTTGCACAGTTGGAGAGAAAGAACTTTTAAAAGGAAAAGAATGAGCCATAGTGTTCAGCTGTGAGTGTGAATTGTAGTTCTTTATGTCCAAGCTCTGAAACCATATATCTCTTTACCTTGCTGAGTCTTAGCTCAGTTTCTCATCTGTAAAGTGGGACTCTGGCCTCTGTCTTGCTCTAGTGAGGATTAATAATGCAAATTGGCTGGCACAGTGTGTGGTAAATTAATAAACTTATACATGTTCTTTTTCTCCATTTCGCATTCCTTCCCTTCTCAGCCAACAATGATATAATAACATTAGTAATAATAATATAATACTTTATGTTTTATAAGAATTTTCATATTTGAGCTTTATCAGCCTCTTTAAATAGCAGAAGTAAAGTAAATCCCATTTTCCAGATGAAAGGACAACTGGAATGTCAGAGTTGCAATGAAGTCATAGAAATAACACAGTTACAATTTCACAGAGTTCCTGTCAGCAAAGCTAGAAATGGGTTGTTTTCCTGCAAACTAGCTTTCCTTCCCTACAACTTTTTCCTTTTCTTTTCCTCCCACCCTTTCTCCCTTCTTCCTTCTTTCTTTCTTTTTTTTTTTTTTTTTTAATTTATAGGTGGGTGGGAAGGAACACTACGTTTCTATACATTCCTTCCTTAGGCAACCTCAACTATGCTGGTCTATAATTGCCATCTATATGTAGATGACTCATACAAAGGTTTTTAGAGCTCTCTTTTGAGTTCCAGGCTGGTACATCCTGCTAGCTGCCTATTCACCATACCCTCTTAGAGTTCTCAAAAACACCCCAAGTTTAGCAAATACATATCTAGTCCTCTAGTTCTGCTTCAAACCCTTCAATTCTTCCCAGTGCCCACAGCCTAACATAGCGTTGTGCGCTATCTTGGTCCCACTGCCTCTCCAGCATCAGCTTGCATCAGCCACCTGTGGAAACCCACTTAGAACCCCAGAAACAGTATGAAGATTCTTTTAAACTGAAGACATTTGAGAGTCAACAGATGCACAAAGAAGCCTTCTTAGAGTTTCCCTTATCTGACTAAATGCAGCAATTTCTAGGAGATAAGGGTGCCACTAATTCCCTGTTCAGGGTGGCTTTTGCTTCTGGAAATGAGACCAAGAGCAACCTACCATGAACCTACCATGAACCTACCATGAACTCCCTCTCTAGGAGTTTTATGACCATGATGAAGTCAGAGAGACCACTTGTACCTGCATGAACAAACCTTATCACAAACTTTTTGATCTCCCATTTGTTCTTCTAGAAGAAACCCATTTGTCTCACCTAAAGAAACTTATTTGTTCTTTTCATAGAGGCCTTCCCCCTCATCTCATTTCCCGACTATATTGATATATAAACCTCTGACTTTAACCATTTATTGAGCTACTTCTTTTGTGAGCTCCCACATATGCAAATATATATATATACATACATATATATATGTATGAATAATTTTTTCTCCTGTTAAGCTATCTTTTGTAAGTTTAATTCGCAGGCTGCTAGTACTGAACCTAAGAGGGTAGAGGAAAAGATTTTCCTCCCTGACATGCCCTTGATCTCTGTGCTCAACTACACTAGCTTTCTTTTAGTCTCATGATTCTTCCTTTCATAGACTTCTGCTGATACTTTTTTCTCTTCTAGGAATGTATTTACCTTTCCTTGGCACCTACTTAATTACACTCATCTTTCAGAACTCAGTTCAAATAGCGCCTCCCTAAGGACCTCTGAGCTTCCAATTTTAGGTTCTTAGGGCATCCTGTATTTTTCCTTTGTAGCACTCTCATTACAGTCACAACAAAATTTTGTAATATTATTTAATTGATGTCTTCTCACCGCAGTGTAAGCTTCTTGGTGGTAGAGATCCTGTCTATTATTGCTCATATTGTATTCTAAGTTCCTGGCACAAAGTGGACTCTCCAGAAAAACAAATTACTGAATGAATGAATGCATGAAATCACATGTCACAGACTGGAACCTCCAAGATACGCCTTTCAAACAAAGACATGCGGGGCCCCTACATCACAGTTCTTTGAAGGCCAGTCAGATAACTGGGGCAAAGAAATCTCAAAATAGCCAATGATAGTGTGGGAAAAGCTGTTACTCTATAGCGACAAATGTCTTGGTCATGGATTAGGTGACAGTTTATCTGAGAAAGGTTGACCCAGAAAACCATCCTGTAACATGCAACATGCATGAGGGAACCAGATCAAATCTAAAAATAGCTTTATCACTGGAATTGGAAACACTTCAGTGAGGACTCAGTCTCTCTGCTTGCAAACTCTACCCCTAAGGAGACTTTTACCTTTTTTATTGAACCACAGAATCCCAGGATGGTAGTGCTAAGATACAGGCCCGCTGCTCTCATTTTAAAATGAGAAAATTAGGTTCAAAGAGGCTTAGCAACTTCTCCCATATAACCTAGGTAGTCGTTTGCAGAACCAGGGCTCAGACGGGGACTGTCTGCTTCTCTTCCACAGTGATGCTTGGATTTGACACCTCCTAGGTTTTAGACATCTTGGGTGGTGAAGACCCTGCAAGGTTTATGTTTTTGTGGGTCACTCGAATAGGAGGTAGGAGAGCTGGACTTTTTTTCCATTTCTTTGGTCCACTGTCAAAATGAACAAGTTTGGTTTGGGGAATTTCTGACCAACCACTCAAGGTCCAGGGGAGGGATATCTGGACTGGAGTCTGGACTATGGCAGCATGGAGGGCAGGAGCTGGGATTCTGAGGTTTGGTCTTGGCTTTGCCACCTGAGAGCTTGGGTGATCTCCTGGGCAACACCCTTTAAATATTTGTTAAATGGGTTAATAATACTTGGGCTTCAGTCTACTGTGAAACTCAAATATGACAACGAACTAAAGACGTTTAGCCAAATGTCTGGCATCTGGTGGTCAATAATAGATGGAGGTGTTGTTCATTGCCATCCTAATTCAAACCCCACATTTATGGGAGGCAAGCAGTTGGGGGAAGTAGAGTAACTACCTGGGAGGGGAAAATTCAGCCCTCTTTCTAAAGACACACTCTCTTTAGATATGTTAATATATTTAATCAGGTTGCAGTCAAGTCCTGCCTGGCAGCTGAGCCTCTTTCAGTAACTTTGCATATCTGCTCTCTGATCCATTAGTCACAGGGTTTACAGTTCACCTTCTGGAGCCATCCAACTTCCCTCATTCCCAAATTCTCAAGTAGCTTATCCGTGTAACAACCAATCACTGACAAAGAGTACTCGTGGTTAGGAGAAGACTGAAGGGGTTCATTTAAGTCTCTGTGACTATGGTATAAAAACTATTTTGAGTTGGAATGGAAATATTTTGAGTCCTGAAATCCCTTATCTGCCTAAAAGCAGAGCCTTCCAAAAGAACTCAGTTGTCATAAATCCCCTTCCCAGGTGCCATTAATCTTCCCAGAGAAGTCAGCACCATCCCCAAATACTATTGTCACAAAACTATCCTGAGTCCCATCCACTTCCTTCAGGGCCCATTTAGTTTTTTCAGACTGTGCCCTCCTCCTGTTAGACCACCTTTCCAAAGGAGAATCACTGAGGACAAAGCCCACAAAACACAAAAGGAGTTGGTTATCCAGGTTTATTTTAGTCCAGCCGAGAACCCAAAGAGTCCTCGGAAGAGCGCCCCGCTGAGCCATAGCTCAGGGTTTATATAGGGAGGGGGCGAAGCCGGTGTACAGAAGCGAGAATTTTGCGGTTAGAGGTGGGGGTTGCTTAACAGTTGTTTGAAGAACATGTTTGACTGTTCTAATCACAATGTTCATTCAAGATTTACATCTCAGGGGCTTGCTGCAGCCAGGAGGAGCTATGTTGCTCAACCCCTGATCTTTAACCCAAATAGAGTTTGAGATCAAACAATGGTTGGTATTTCCTCATTTGCAAGCCCCTCACCTTTTGGTTCAAGGGAGTTTTACACTCCTTCTCCCCTGCTTCATCTCTTAGGATGGCACGTAACCCCCAAATTTGTAATCCCCAGTTCTAATCGCCCCTTTGAATCACACTGCTTTGTGAACTCCCATACACACATGATTAAAATAATCTTTTCTCTTGCTAAGCTCTCTTGTCAGTTTGATTCAGTTTTCCTTTCCAATGAGATCATGGGAGCACCATGTTGTTCATAAACTAAAAACAAACAAACAAAAAACCATAAAATATGCATAAGAAAGTATACTTTATTCTAACTATTATAGTGGGTTTTTTTTTCCATCAAACATTAGATTCCTTCAAAAGCATTTTCTTTGGTGCCTCTGCTTTGTGAGGGCCTGTGCACATCTGCATATTGGGCAATCCAACCCTGGGCATTGTTAGTCCTAATTTTACAAACTTGGAAGGCAAGGCCAGGGGTTCAGGACACATACTTGGTGAGGAGCAGAGTGAGGATAAAGTCCCAGACTGTTGAAGGGGTCAGAGCTTCTACTACATATCATTAAGGAACCCTTTCCTTTGTTTCCAGTTCCTCTCTGTGATAAAGGGCATCAAAACAAACTTCTTTGAGCATGAAGCTCTGGGCACATGCACTTCCATATACTTCTGTAGCATAGATTTTTAGCAGTGGAATGTTGAATTCAAAGCCTTTTGAACACTTTTCGCATCTGTCTGTGTTTGAAAGTTATCTGGTAATATTTTCTCATTTCTTAGGAATCAGAAAATCTAGTACTTGAAGTTGCCTTTACTTGTGGTCTTTGGTTCTACATTCCAGAAATGAAACTTTATTCAGGGAAAATGATACAAAACTTGGAAATAAGGCACAGATGTCTGAGTGATGTTTAAATATCATCTGAGAATGTGTCCTAATAGGCCAAACTAAGGCTCAGCTGATTTGCTGAAGAAGAATGTAACTTCATTCGATGAACAATGATTGTTATTGTCATTGTAACAATTTCACAATTTCCAAGGTCCTACTCCCTCACAAGGACTCCCTAGAGGAAAGAGCAACCCCCAGATCAAGAACTCACAGAAAACAAAAGTTTGAGATACTTTGTGTCTCCCTGACCTTCCGAGTTCAGAGTTGCTTCAACTAACCAGTGAATTTTGGCCAAAATCTGGCAAATTTGGCTCATTTTCAGAGTTCTTATACATCAAAGTCTGGTGGTCATACCTATCTGTCCGTTGTGGATGAGCTGTTTTTTGTCTTTCAAAAGTTAGAAACAGAAAATGTGGCTCTCTAAGTCATGTCTGTGCACCTGCTGGAAATCGCTAGGACCTGATTACTGTCTTTCGGGGGAGAGTTGAAAGGCCTGGTCTGGGTCCCAGAAGTGCTGACCGGAGAGGTCAGGTAGATGAGGTTTGAAGTTAAATGCTCATCTTCCAGCTTAAAGGCTGGGAGCCTAGGTAAGGCTCTGGGGAACACTGTTGTGCTGGGAAGTCTGAGAAAAGTCTCCAAAGGTGGTGGAGACCTGGGGTTGCAGGCTTCGGTCAACATTTCTTTGTTTAAGGAATTCCACGGGATGGAATCATGCAAGATCCTGGAGTGGATGGGGAGAAAGTAGTGGCCCACATTTTCTGCCTGTCTAATTCTGCACTCTCAGAGGTGTTTACCTACATAAGTTTACTTCTGTTTTTTGTTTACGGTAGGCACTCGTGTTAGTGTCTGTGTTTGTGTCTCACCCATGGCTAAAGTTATAGCACTGGAGCTTGAGGTTCTTGTTTGTGCATCTGTATGTGAGGAAAACCTTTGCCCTTCCCACTGAGGAAAAGTGATTGGCCATGTATGATGATCTGTCTGTATGTCTGTGATTGGCTTTGTTGAGGGATACTTGGTTAACAGATAACAGGAACCTGTCACTCAGACTCATTATGGGGATCTCAAGAGAAGGAAAAGAAATGCAAATAAAAAATGAGGTAACAATTAGCAGTCTGTTAAAAATGAATCTGGGATTTTTTAAAAAACATTTTGTTTTTAAATAATCTCTACACCTAACATGAAGCTCGAACTCACAACCCCAAAATCAAGAGCTGTATGCTCTACCTACTGAGCTAGCCAGGTATTTTTAAAAAGCCAGTATTTTAAAAAATCAGGGATGGTAAGACATAGAGACAATGGAAACAATTGTCATGAAAAGAAGTTTATACTTACAGATTCCTAGAAGCAGAAGGCTAGGCATGTGACATAAGGCCACATGGGGAAGCATCAGGGCTGATCAGGAGCAGGGAATACAGCCCAAAGCCTTTATTGTAGTTCATAGGAAGGAATGGGTGAGGCAGGGTAGAAGTAATGAGTAAACTTAGCATTGGGTGCTTTGAGTAATTTTGCTGGGTAATTTCCCTACTTGCCTGACACTTAGTGCTGAGGTGGTTTAGGGCTTGGTGTGTGAAGACTTTGATAAAAGAGATGGTCAGGTGTAGGCTCTGAACTAGTTGCTTTATATATCAAAGACACTCTGAGAGAAGAGTGTTGGCTCTCTAGGGATTGGCTAGCCCTGGGAGGTGCAGTCTGTCCAGGATCAAGGCCTCAAATGCCAAAGCATTTTGATTATGAATACAGAAAATAAAGTCCACACAGTCATAAGAAAGTATTAAGGTGAACTGCTATGAAGTATTTTTAATATTTGATAAATGAATGCAGAATTATATCTGGATCCACATTCACCAATACTCTCAATAGAGGTGAATCCTTGAACAGATAAGACTGATTTGACAATTTTGGTTTAAAAACAGCTCTATAGCTTTAGCTTCATTTTATCCACAGTGTGGGGTGTAATATAAATGTGTATCTCATCTTAGGCAAGACTCAGGGTTTTTTGTTTTTGTTTTTGTTTTGGTCTTGTTTTCTTTGGAAAGCTGAATTAATTTGAACTTTCTAATTTTTTGATACCGGTTTTATGGGTCAGACAAATGATCATTGTTTTCCACAAAATATTTAAGATTATGGGAATGCAAATATGTGCATTCAACTAAATTAAATTATAACAATAAATGTGTTAATAAAAAAGAAAAAATGGATTTGTTCTTGTGCATTTCAGACAATGCTTCAAATCCTTTGGATTTCATTACTTCACCTTCAATGTCCTAGGAAAGTTTCTTCCTTCCTTCTTTTTCTTTCTCTCTCTCTCTTTTCTTTCTGTCTGTCTGTCTGTCTGTCTGTCTTTCTTTCTTTCTTGTAGGCTCCATGACAAATGTGGGACTTGAACTCATGACCTTGAGATCAAGAGTTGCATGCTATGCCACCTGAGCCAGCCAGGCACCACTCATTTTCTACCCCTTGGAAAATTTCTAATGGTCATCTCTCTTGACAAACTTTAATAGCAATGACTGTGTTATTTTTATAATTGCAGCTTAAACATAATATTCAAGATCCTCAAAACACTAAGCCTTTTTTAAAAAGTGAAATCTACCCCAAACATGGGGTTCAAACTCACAACCCCAAGATCAAGAGCCAACGTGCTCTACCGATTGAGCTAGCCACGTGCCCCACTAAGACTTTAGATTAATATTATAGAATATTCAGTTAATTAATGAGAAGTCTTTGGCTGCCTGAAATATTTTTAAGAAACTTGAAATTCACAGAGAAGAAGAGAGAAAAGAACTGGATCACCAAATGTAGCTTATATATATATATTTTTTTAAAGCATCAATGAAGACGAAATTCAATATGGTATACCTTGTCATGTAATGAAAGGTTAATTACATTTTAAAGGTAAGGTTGTCATTTAACTTTATACATAACTGTACATGTTTAAATATATATACATACATATGAATATTAAAATGAATAAGCAAATAAATTATGTATGATGAAGAGAAGATGCATGGTTCAAAACTGATCTTGGGGTTTTTAGTCTGCTTTTCACCAAAGGTAGTAAAAGATTATTTACCATCTGTGTAATCTGCCTTGATAGCACACATGACTTACATCAACTGAGTATTCTTTCTCAGAAGCCCATTAATTTTTGGTGCTTTTGAACCAACATCAAAAGTTCCTCACTTCTGGGGCGCCTGGATGTCTCAGTCAGTTAAGCATCTGACTCTTGGTTTAGGGTCAGGTCATGATCTCATGGTTCATAAGTGTGAGCCCCACATCAGGCTCTGTGCTGGTGGTGAGAGAGCAATCAGGGGAGGGGCAGAAGGGAGGGAAAGAGAGAGAGAGAGAGAGAGAGAGAGAGAGAGAGAATTCCAAGCAGGCTCTATACTGTCAGCATGGAGCCTGACACAGGGCTTGAGCTCACAAACTGTGAGATCATGACCTGAGCCAAAACCAAGAGTCAGACCGATTGAGCCACCCCGGTGCCCATGCTCTGTTTATTTAAAAATATTGCATTGAGGGCACTTGTGGGGATGAGCACTGGGTGTTATATGGAGACCAACTTGACAATAAACTATTTGTAAAAAAAAAATACACACACACACACACACACACACACACACACACACACATATATTGCATTGTTACCCTGATTAGCCACCTAGCCAAGTTCTCAAGCACCTATGTTTCCATCTGAAATGAGGGCTCAATCTCCTCTGGTAACTCTTCCCCCAAATTCAAACGAAAGGCAGCAAGGTATTTTTTGCACATGAATCTTATTTGGCACTTTTTAGATGCTGTTTGATATCTACCAAAAGTCTACTTTTTTACTTTATAAAAAGAAAGATGCTAGAAATAATTAGGCATGTTTGGTAATCTCCATGTTTTTATCACTCAACTGATAGTGAGAGCTGTTTTGTTTATCAGACATGGGAAGAATCATCAACAAAAAAGGGATCAACTCTTTTGAGGCAATTAGGAACAGGTTAAGCGTTGCTTCAGGGACTGTTCATTTTTTAAGATGAAAAGACACAGATGAGTGTTCAGGTACATAGACGGATACAATAACTCTCAACAAACTAATTTATAGATTTTTCTCCTATGCTTAAAATACTCTTGCTAACCAGCAGCAATTGTAACATACACTTTACCAGATGGATTAGAATGACCTTAAGATTTGTCAATGCCCTCAAAGACTATGATACACTTTTACCCAAGAATCATTATGAAATGGTTGCATATTATACTCAATGGAGAAGTCCACTTTTCTTCATTCTAGTATTGTTGGTTGGTCACTGTAATAAATTAACTGCTCATTCAGTTTTGTCATTAGCAAGTGGTTTCTGCTATCTCTTCACGCTGTCTAAAGACCCTTGTTACAAGCCATAGGTCAGAAATTGAATAAAGCTTTTAGGGGTGCCTGGATGGCCCATTTGGTTAAGCATCTGACTCTTGATTTTGGCTCAGATCATGATCCCAGAGTTGTGGGATTGGACCTGCATCTGGCTCTGTGGAGCCATCTCCACTTATGTGGAGCCTGCTCAGGGTTCTCTCTCCCTCTTTCTCTCTCTCTGTCCCTCTCCTCTGTTCATGAATTCTTTCTCTTTCTTTAAAAAAATGACCTCTTAAAAAAAAAAGAAATTGAATCTTTTTTTAAGGCTAATAATATGTATGTATGTATGTACGTATGTCTATTTTTGACAGGGAAAGAGTGAGAAACAGTGTGAGCACTGGAGAGGCAGAGAGAGAGGGGGACAGAGGATCCAAAGTGGGCATGGCACTGACAGCAGAGAGCCTGATGTGGGGTTCAAACTCACAAATGAGAGATCATGACATGTGCCAAAGTCATATGCTTAACCCACTGAGCCAGCCAGGCACCCCAAAAATTGAGTCTTTTGAAGGAAACATTAAAAGGGTAAGTAAAGGTCTCAATAGGTACTCTTAACAATTGACACTACAGGGTCACACTCTGGGGTACAGTCTTCCTAGTTTGGCTTCTGGTTATCTGAAGTATCATCCACACAAGAACAGAATGCATATGCAAAGATGCTGTGGGGGGCTGTGCAATGTTCACCCAGTTTCATTCAATCCTTATTCCTTCCTAAGCTATATACCTAGGAAACCAAATTTATCTATTGAATGAAAAGTCTTCCTAATTCTGGCTCACACGGCATGGTTGGAAACCTCTGCTGTAGGGTGTGGACTTCCTGGCACTCACTTCTGGCCATCTCCTAACCAAAGTAGAATATTCCTTCAGAAATGGTCACCCCTGGAGAGCAAAAGTAGCCTCGGTTTCTCTGGATCCACTCTATCGGTTAGGTTTAGAGGCTGCGGGGGAAATAGAACCACTCCATTTATTTTAACAGACAATTTGAAATCAATGATTGTTAACTCGTGGTAACAAGGTAGTTGACAAGACAAAAAGAGAATGCTAATTTATCACGGATGTAGCAACTGCCACTCCTAAGGCCGAGGGAACGAAAGAGAGAGGTTGGAACTGCTGAAACTTACAACTTGGACGAGGGGCTCTGTGGAACTGGAACTCAGCCTCTGAGGAGGGGCTGCTGCCTGAACGCTTCCGAGGTCCCTGAGCAGGGTGTGGTGAGGGTGTCTGCTGCTCCCTGGAAGGAGCTGCAGCAGCGAGGCGCAGACTCATTGCTGGCGTGATGCTGGCAGGAACAGGAGGCACACAGGAAGAAGCAAGCCCTGTGTCCCTAGTCCAGCCTTGCAGGCTCCCACAGTAGAGTATGTTGGGTGGCAGCTAGAAAGGGAGAAAAGTGTATCGTCCCAGCCAGCAGCTGGGAGCTAATGACTTAATAACGGGCACATCTAGCTTTTCCTATTCTCTTTTTTCCCTTCTATTTTCTTACTAATTTTCTAGTAAATGAACCAGAGGTGTCTTCTTTCTTTCTTTCTTTCTTTCTTTCTTTCTTTCTTTCTTTCTTTCTTTCTTTCCCTTTCTCTTTTCTTTCTCTCTTTCTTTCTCTTTCTTTTTTCTCTCTTTCATAAATAAAAAATCCATTAAAATATTAATGGATATTAATATTTCATATTCATCCATTAAAAATACTTTTTAATGGTTATTTACTTTTTGAAGAAGAGAGACACAGAGTGTGAGCAGGGGAGGGCAGAGAGAGAGAGGGAGACACAGAATCTGAAGCAGGCTCCAGGCTCTGGGCTGTCAGCCCTACGTGAGGCTCAAACTCAAGGACCTTGATGAGATCATGACCTGAGCCGAAGTCGGACGTTTAACCAACTGAGTCACCCAGGTATCCCGGTGTCATTTCTTTACACTTCTCTTATTTGCAGTTATTTTCCTTCCAAAGGTCCAGGCCTTTGGTTTTTCTGGCATAATATCTGATTAGTTTCTGTGTGCAAGGCAATTCCTGTTCATACTATTGAAGCTGGGCTTTTTGTTCATCATCTACTGCGATATATCATAGCCTCCCTATCTAGGCCCTAAGGTCTTAAAGAGGAAGTGATGTGTGTCCCACAGTGCCTGGTACAGGGCCAGACCACAGAAGGGCTGAAAATGTACAGTGACTGGCTGACTGATGAATAATGTGTTTTTACTTAAAAAAGACTCCTTCCTAGTCATCATCTCTGTTCTCCTGCTCACACACAACTCAGCCTCTTCTCCACACTCCACACATGGCCAGTTAAGAAGGATTGTCTACTTCATTTCTTGGCTGGAACAGGGTGGTCATTTGGTCAAATGACGAAGTAAAAGCACATCTACTGTCATTAAGCTTGGAAACAGGAGGGCTGCAAAGCAAAGGGAATTCTAGCAAGCTCACTGGGGTAGGCTTGAGATAATCACTACATTGCCTGAATACCAAGAAAAATACCCAGGGGGGAATTTCATGATGTGGGACTTCCTGTGGTCAATCCAGAGCTACGAAGCTGATTTCATCCTTAAAGTACACAGTATTCCCTTCTTAATGCATTGCAACAGCAGGGCCCACTGCTTCCTGGGAGAGTTCTATGGTGACCAGAGAGGGGACAGGAAACATCACTTACAATCATATTGAACACAACAAGATCGAGCTTCCTTAAAAACTTCTCACTGGAGGGGCACTTGGGTGGCTCAGTCAGTTGAGTGACCCACTCTTGGTTTTGGCTCAGGTCATGATCTCATGGTCCTGAGGCTGAGCTTTGTGTCAGGCTCTACTCTGGGCGTGCAGCCTGCTTGGGATTTTCTCTCTCTTTCCCTCTGTCCTTCCCCAACTTGTGTGTGCCTGCATGTGCTCTCTCTCTCCCCTAAATAAATATATAAATAAACATTAAAAAAAAAAAAAAACCTTCTCACTGGAAACAACCCAAGCACCCATCAATGATGAATGGATAAACAAAATGTATTAGATCCATATTACGGAAACTTGTCCAGAAATAAGAAGAAATAAAATACTGATTCCTGCTTTACAACATGGATGAACCTCAAAAACATTATGCTATATGAAAGGAATCAGTCACAAAATATCACATTGTATGATTCCATTTATATAAAATGTCCAGAATAGGAAAATCTGTTGAGACAGAATGTAGGTTAGTGGTTGCCAGGGGCTGAGGAAAGGAAGTGGAGAGTGACTACTAACAGGTACAAGGTTTCTTTTTGGGGTGATGAGACTATTCTGGAATTAGTGGCGATGGTTACACAACCTTGTACTAAAACCCACTGAACGGTACACTCTAAATGGTGAAATTTATGGTATATAAATTATTATCTCAGTTTTTTTAAAGGAAAAAAATGATTTCATAAAAAAAAAATCAAAGCCATTCACTATTGCCATGAGTTTCCTAGATGACTAAGTAACTAAATGGTATGGTGGCT
Source organism: Crocuta crocuta (assembly GCF_008692635.1). NCBI lineage: Eukaryota > Metazoa > Chordata > Mammalia > Carnivora > Hyaenidae > Crocuta > Crocuta crocuta. The sequence continues at coordinate 13,438,316 of NW_027551558.1, read as the reverse complement.
TTCAACATCCAGCACTTTATAAAATTTGGAAATAGCAACATATTGAAGAAGTTGACAGCAAATATGGGTTTTGCAGGGTTCCTCCCATAGAAGTTTACAGGCAGAGTTCATATCATCCTCAAATTGGAAAGTCTACCCAGATGACCTCATGTCTGTATGTGACCGTATGTCCTGTTTCCTAACCAATTGTGATTTCTTCCCAGCAGAGATATTTATTTATTTAGACTGTAAGTTATTTGATTTATTTACTGAAAGACCACGTTTTCGCCATCTCTCAGGTCCCTCATATCTATCTATGATCCATATGTAGAAAATGTAGACAAACTTCCTCCCCTTTTCCCTAATTATAGGAGGAAAAAAAAATTCAGCTCTGCAAAATCCTACACTGAGTTTGATCCACTTATTTTTATTTTATTTTTTTAAATTTAAATGTTTATTTATTTTGAGAGAGAGACAGAGAGACAGAGCATGAGCAGGGGAGGGGCAGAGAGAGAGGGGGGACACAGAATCTGAAGCAGGCTCCAGACTCTGAACCGTCAGCAGAGAGCTTGATGCGGGGCTCGAACCCAGGAACTTGGAGATCATAACCTGAGCTGAAGTCGGATGCTTGACTGACTGAACCACCCAGATGCCCTGATCCACTTACTTTTAAAGAGATGGAAGGAGCGCTTGGGTGGCTCAGTTGGTTAAGCATCCGACTTCGGCTCAGGTCATCATCTCGCAGTTCGTGGGTTCGGGCCCCGCATCGGGCTCTGTGTTGACAGCTCAGAGCCTGGAGTCTGCTTCAGATTCTGTATCTCCCTCTCTCTCTGACCCTCCCCTGCTCAGCTGTCTCTCTCTCTCTCAGAAATAAATAAAACAGTAAAAAAAAAAAACAAAAAACAAAAAAAATAAAGACATGGAAGCAAATGCTGTTTCTATCTCCTTTTAAAAGAGCAGGGCACAGGAATTCATGTCAAACACAGTTAAGGAAATGCACAGTCCAGTTACCACTGTTTGCTTTTACATTCCTTTATTGGGCTGAAGTACAGAGCACTTGAACTTTCTTCTCCTCACCTTTCTACTTTTTACTGCCTTGCTCTCAATTCAATTCAGACTTCCAGAAGCTTCAGTTAGAAAGGAGCCAAGGAGATGGAGAGTCATTTGTGCCAAGTGAGGACATCTTGTGATGTGCCCATCACTGGGACACTGGTTGGGTATCTCACCAGAATCAGAATAATTTGGCAGGGCTCCAAACAGTTCTCTCTGCTCTGTTCCCTTTTGCTTTGATGATTAGCTATCTAATGCTGTGTAACAAATCATCCCTAAGCATATTGCCTTACAACAGTAAACATTTATATCTCTAGCTTAACTGTGTGGTCTGGCTCTGTTTCTCTTGTAAAAGGTGGCAGAATCAGGATGTCAGTTGGAACTGCAGTCATCTAAAGGTATGACTGGGGTGGAGGACTGACTTCCAGGCTGCCTCCCTCACACAGGTGGCAAGCTCATGCTGGCTGTTAGCAGAAAGCCTCTATTCATCACTACAGGGACTTCCCCATAGGCTTCCTTGAGCATCCTCACAACATGGCCCCTGGCTTCCACCAGAGTAAGTGATCCAAGACAGAGCACAGGGCAGAAGCCACAATGTCTTTTATGACTTAGCCTTGGAAGTCACATTCCATCATTTCCACAATATCCTGTTGATCACACAAGTCAGCTCATGCTGTGGGAGGGTACTATACAAGGGTGTGAATCGCAGGAGGCAGAACCATTCTAGAGGCTGGGTGCCACATATTCCATAAGCTAGAGGGCATTCCTCTCGATGTGCCCCAACACAAACCCCAAATCCTGGCTGGGACACCTCCAAGGAGGCATACTGCACGTCTCTACAGAGGATCCAGGGTTTGAGTAGGGATTATACAGAGGGAGGAAAAGCCACTGGGAAGATAGTCTAAGAAGGATTCAGACTTACCCATCAGAGAGAGAGAGAAAGGACTTGGGGTCCCTAGATAGCTCAGTTGGTTAAGCATCCAACTTTGGCTCAGGTCATGATCTCCTTGTTCATGGGTTTGAGCCCCTTGTTGGCCTCTGTGCTGACAGCTCAGAACCTGGAGCCTGAGTTTCTGTGTCTCCCTCTCTTGTCTCTCCCCCACTTATTCTCTCTCTCTCTCTCAAAAATAAACAAACATTAAAAACATTTTTTTAAAGAAAATGCTTGATTAGTGTCTATAAATCAGGAAGGGGCTGGAACAAAGTCAATTTTTCCAAATTACAGGAATTGAATAGAGACGGGCTTCCTTTTTAAAGCCAGGAAGTTGTAGAACAGTCAAAGCTTCTCTCCAATGAATCTCAGTACCTTGGGGTGATCCAGATTGAGAAAATAGACAATACCTTCTAAGAGGAGGTCAAAAAGTTCAGCAGGGTTCTTCCAAACTGCTCCTTGGTAGTCTCTCTAGGTTTGAAATCTGCCCTGGAGGTGCCACACACACAGTATATCTCATGTGGCCATGAGACTTGGTCCTGTTTATGCTGGTGTCCCAGGTGGCCTTGTTAGCATAGAGCAACTGAAGGTAGCTTGGCAGGCCACTCGACAGCTTTTCTTTGTTGTTTTGGTCGGTAGGTTTGGTCCCGCGGTTTCAGGGTGGGGGAGGGAAGGCTGTCTCACTAGGCCAAACCAACTCTACAAATCTGGCTCAGATTTGAGGTGAGGGCTGGCTCCCCCTCTTCTACATAGTTCTGGCTTTGAGAGATCAGAGTTGTTACAGGAAGGCATTTGTGTGTGCTTGTGTATGTATGTGTGTGCTTGTGTGTATGTGTGTTGGGCCCCTAAAACTCCAGTTGTCGTTTCCAGTCTGGATACTGTAGAGAAAGTATTGCCAACTGAACGATACTTTGGTTGAGTATTTGTATTTATACTTAATATAAATACAGCTGATTCAAATGACTTGTGTCATGAGTAGGAATGCAAACTTTGGGAAGATAATAAGGGGAAAATGGAAACAACTCCTCGTTCCCAAAATTCTTGGACTTTTCTGTCCTTTGTGATTGCAAGTTATACTTTCTGACTTAGGTCCACCTGTGCCTTCTCTGTCCCCAGGACCAGGATGGAGGAGCCTGTGCTACTGGCAGCTAGTTGGTGCCTCTCCAGGTGCAGAAGTGTGAATCTCCTGACGCTGTGCTTTGGGATGCCTGTGTCTGGTCCTGAATCAGGGACCGTCAGAGCTGGTCATAAGAGAGTTCTGGGTTTAGCTCTGCTTCTGTCCTCAGCTTGCCTGGTGAACTGGAGCAGGCCTCCCAGCTTCTCAGAGCCCCAGTTTCATCATTTGCCTCCTCACAGGTGGCAAGACCTGTCCTGCCCATCTCACAGGCTTGTGGAAGAAGGACTGGCTGGGATAATGAAGGTGAAAGTGGGGTAGGCATGTATGGGATTATTATTTTTAGCAGATATAAGTGAATAGGTACACGTCAAGCCACCACAGTGCAGTGGCCTGGGCTGTGTGTTGCTGAGTTTGCTCATCAGATCAGAATGGGTGCTAGCCAGTATCCTCCACCAGCCATAGTAATGGCTCCAAATCACAGGCCATCTGGCAGGGCGGGGGCCAGATTTCATGCGGTTTGGAAAGATACAGTTTGGGGATACTCTCCTTAAGGAAAAGAAAGTGAACACAGGGCTTGAGCTCTCCAAGGCCTTGGGAGGGGTTCATGCAGGTGGGGGACCCTGAAGCTTCCTTAGCTTCAAGATAATTAGATAATTCTGCTCTCTGGCTTCTGGTCTTGATACAAGCCTGAGATCTGAGATTCTTTGGAAGTAGGCCAAGATTCAACCACCTTTCCTCCATTGCCTTTTCTGGACTGGGAGCTTCAGGAGACCTTCCAGATGCTGAAGCTAAATTCTACTATGAAATATTCTAGCAGCTGCTACCTGGCTGTTCACTCAGGGATGGTTCTTAGTACGGTCATGATCTCTATCCCCAGAGATCCTTGCCAGGCCTCAAGCCATCATTTCACAGGTGGAGAAAATGTGGCCCAGAGACGGGCAGTGACTCATCTGACGTCACATAGCATTTTAACGGCAGAGCCAAAAGAGGAAACTGGAGTCTCTGAGTCCCATTTAGATTCTCTTTTCATCATGTCCCCTTATACTCTTGACTACCACCTAGCTGTCCATCATGAATCTGCTGTCGGTGAACCAATTTGGTAGTCATTTACGATTCCATCTGGGGAGAGCCTTTGACTTGGCCAGTATGGACTCTTGCAGCCTCATCCTAGCTCTCCCCAGGCATCTGGCCATACTGACAAAAAGTCAGCCCCAAACAGCTCTTTTACCCAAGACTTGCGCATAGGATTTGCATCTGACACACCACAGGAGGTCCCCTGGCCCTAGCACCTGTCCCTTGGTATGGGCTCTGGCCCATAATTCCTTTATGTGTTTTCTGCCTTTTCATAGAAACTGACCCTTTAGGTTGACCTTGCCTCTGATTTTGACCTTTGGTTGCTTCTAGCTCACATACTTCCAGCAAGCAACAACTCCAACTATACAAGCAAGAGGAGCAAAGCATGTCCTTCACCACCATGCCCCAGCCAGAGTACTGATTCAGCCAAAACAGAAATCCTAAAGGTCTACTCAGGACCCCTACACTGGGATCCATAGGTCCACTGAAGTGGGGGGGAGTATGTATGTGTGTGTGTAAGGAGCCCACTGTTCCCTGGGCAGGCTCAGCTCTGACCCAGTCTATCCCAATGACCCTTAGACTGTAGGAAAGTCAGGGGCCTCAAGCCACACTTGTCCTTCTGGGCTGAAGGCTGACACTCAGACACTAACAAACAGCTTCAGCTGTACTAGTGTTCAAAATACTGATGTACCTCCATACCAATGGGACAATGGCTGTAGCTCCATGTCCCTTGAGGACCCTCTGCCAACTCAGATGCCTTGGCCCCTCTGTCAGACTACCCAGGACCTCCTTAGGGTCCACAAAATACAAGGTTGGCTCTTGGCCTAGTAGGAGGTCTCCAGGACCCTGCCCTAGTTATAAGGTCCAGGTCCTGAGATGGGAGTCTGGCCAAACTGGTGATTCAATATTTTGAATATCATACCTACTTGAGCTGACCCTGAGCCCACTCTCTGCTACTAAATGGGCCCCCTGCAGCCTGGTTTCTGACATGAGGTTCCCGCTCCAGTTTCACTCCTGTCCCTGGTAGCGTGTGCCTGTTGACACCTTGCTCCAAGGACAGGGATCTAGACAGTCTTCCCAGGAAGGACTTTTGCAGCCCAGCCTGGTGCTGCCTGGGACCCTGCTATCAGACGGATTGGTTTGGAGCTGGCTGCTGAGCGACCTCAGGTCTCATGCCCTTCAGGGCACATGCTGAAGACCCCCACCTGAGCTTTGCTACATTTCTGACACTCTGGGTTCTACAGCACCTTGGCCCAGAGGTGGTTCCAGTTCAGATCCCAGGCCTTCCCAGACTGCCCTGTTTAACTGGACTGTGACTGACAGTGTGGTCAGACAGGTCAGGAAGGGACAAAGAGGGGCAAAGTGCACCCTGTAACACCTTTAAAAGCTCCCACCCTCATATATACACAAAGGCAGCCAACCACCCTTCTTTCTGTACTTTCCATCTTCACTGACGTGCACACTCAGCCTGTATTCTCGGGGCTGTGTATGTCCGTTTCCTCCTGATGCCCGTTCCCCAGGGGCCTGGATCCCAGCCAGTAGCCAGGCAAAAGAGCATCTGATGGACTGTGGCTGAGGGTGGCTGAATGTGTTATTCCTGAAGTCTATCTATTCCCCTCCTACTTCCTCCCTTCCGGTGGAAAATGAGGCCTGAAGAGAGAAATGGAGACTTAGAGCACTAATGGTGTATTTGAGGCACTAGTGTGGAAGACACTTGGGAGGTAGTTTTCACCTCTGAAGTCCATAAATCACACCATGCAGAGAACTGTCTGTTCTGTCCAGGTATAGAAATAGGCCTATCTGAGACCAGAGAGTAAGAGAGAGAGACAGACACAGAGACAGAGACGGAGACAGAGAGAACATTTTTTTTTTCAGTATATAACCTGAGCAAGGCATTTATCTAAGCACTTTGCAACCATTTTCTCACTTTTTTCTCCAAGAGACAGATTGCCACAGAGTTTCAGATGTGTGAGGCACCTGAGGCAGAGCTATCTGAGCCAGCATTCCTTTCATCCTTCCTCTTTGGTGAGAATGTTCTGATTTCATTTGGGCTGGCAATGTACCCAGAGGAAAGTCTACATTTCCCAGACTTCTCCGCTCTGTGACTAAGATCTGGCCAACAAGATTTAAGTGGAAGTGTTCAGGATTTAGGCTCCTTCACTGAAATGGCATTCTTCTTCTTCTTCTTTTTTTTAATGTTTATTTATTTATTTTGAGAGAGAGAAAGAGAGTGCATTCTCAAAAGCAGAGGAGGAGTAGAGAGGGAGAGAGAGGATTCCAAGCAGGCTCCACAGTGTCAGCACAGAACCATGAGATCATGTTTAGTCGGACACTAAACTGACTAAGCCAACCAGGTGTCCCAGGAGTGGCATTCTTTTATCCCTCCCCATTCTCCTCTTGCTGCTTGGAATTCACAAGTATTATTGGCTGAAGTTCCAGCAGCCATAGTGGACCTAAAATGGAAGCCATGCATGGCAGAAGAGAAAGACAGAAGGTGCCCATGGAGCCATCACAACATCTGAGAACAGCCAACCTATGGACTTCTTTTAGGCAAAACAATAAAAACTTGTGTATTTAAGCTATTGCAGTTTCTATTTGTTGAAGCTGAACAAAATTCCTAGCCAGGAAAACTAGATATCCACATGCAAGAGAATGAACTGGACCCTTATCTACACCATATATGAAAGTTAACTCGGAATGAATCAGATGCAAACTTAAGAGCTATAACTACAAAAATATTAGAAGAAAACACAAATAAAGACTTCATGACATTGGACGTGACAGTGCCTACTGGGCTATGACACTATAGGTACAGGCAACAGAAGAAAAAGTAAACAAACTGGACTTCACCAAAAATTAAAAACTACCAACTATCAACTGAGGAAAAAGCAACCCACAGAATGGGAGAAAATATTTGCAAATGGCCTATCTGCTAAGAATTAACATCAGGAATATACAGAACTCCTAAAACTCAATAGCAAAAACCAAGCAACACAATTCAAAAATGGGCAAAGGACCTGAACAGGCATTTCTCCAATGGAGATACACATATGGCCAATAAGCACATAGAAAGGTGTTCGACATCATTAATCACAAGGGAAATGCAAATCAAAATCACAGTGAGATACCAATTCACACCCACTAGGATGGCTGCTTTCAGGAAAAGAGAAAACAAGTGTTGGTGTGGATATGGAGAAAATGGGACTTTTGTGCATTACTGGTGGGAATGCAGCAATGGAGCAGCCACTAAAGAAAATACCCAGGAAAACTGGGTATCCACATGAAAAAGAATATTAACAAAACACAAAATTAGACATACCATTTGATTCCATAATTCCATTTCTGGCTGTATATACAAAAGAACTGAAAATAAGACTGGCAGAGATATTTGTACAAGCCATGTTCATAGCAGCATTATTCACAATAGTCAAAAGGTAGAAACAACCCAAATTCCTTCAATGGATGAATGGATAAACAAAATTTGGAATATTATTTAGCCTTACAAAGCAATGACTTTTGAACACATGCAACAACATGTGTGAACCCTGAAGACATTATGCTATGTGAAATAAGCCAGGCATAGAAGGACAAGTGTTGTATGATTCCACTTAGATGCGGTATCTAGAGTAGTCAAATTTGTTGATACAGTGGAGAGTGGTGACACACCAGGGAGTCAGGGAGGGAGGCAGAGGGAGTAATGCAGGGTTATTGTTTAAATGGCTACAGAGTTTCAATTTAGGATGATAAAAAAAGTTCTAGAGATGAATAGTGGTGATGGTTACACAACAATGTAAATACTTAAGGCCACAGAACTGTGCACTTAAAAATGATTAAAATGGTAAATTTTACTTTATGTATACTTTGCCACAATAAAAATATTAAATTTAAGTAAATCAGTAAATCAGGAAGTCCAAACCCCTTATTGACAGATGAACTGAAACTTATTTGGTCTGAACCATACAACTACTGAAACAGCTAAAAGAAACAAACCTGAGTGTCTTCCTGCACCTGCTCCTAAGCGCCCTGCCTCAAGGCCCTTTGGTGGAACGGGTTTCACCACCTGCCGTACCTCTGAATCCTAGAAACCCTTTTAATTCTTTGATTACCCATCTGGGGTTTTCCACCTTGGGGATGAACAGTTCTCGCTTCTGCAGGGGTGGGAATAAAGAGGGGTATGGGGTTGGGGGCTAAGGTCCAGCCTGAGACCCTCTCTCTAGGGAGGTAAAGTTCAGGACACCTGCTCCAAGTAGGTAAGTAAAGCAGCTGCTCTTTCCTTTGAGGGGATGAGGGACTTTGTAGGAACTTCACTGGTGGTTAATAGTCTCCTTGTTCTCCTCTAGAGCTAGTTCTGAGATCAGAGGTTCTTCACCTCTGTTCCCTACCCCCAACATCCCTCTCTCCTCACACACTACTTTCTGTTACCAGCTGCTGGAGCCTCTTGGGTTTTTGGCTTCCCTAGCTAGATTAGATATTCTCTGAGAGCAGGGATTACATCTTCTTTGTAAATACTACTCTCCCTCGCCCCATCCCCAATTCTCCCCCCAGCATCTGCCAAAGCAAGCATGTTAACCAGGGCCCAGCACTCAGTAGTCCCCAGGGAGTTTAGGCTGCTTCATGCTCCCAAGCCTACATATCTTGTCAGAAGGTGAACCTTGGAAATGTGCCTGGTTGTTCTCCGGTAAGTTCGGCAGTCCAAGAAGGCCAAATCTGGGACAGCTGGGGAGAACCTGGGTAGGGTCTGGGAGTGGACAACAGGCCAGTGTAGGCTCTGAGCCATGTGTAATGAGTGCCTGCTACAGAGCCTGGGAGATGAGCCTGGGAGCCCAGTGAGGTGGTCTTGAAAGCTGTCCTCTTTCATAGGGAAAGAACTGAAGGTCAAGGATAGGTCAGTAGCACTGACTCTGAGGAGCCCTGTGGTCATCTTCAGGCCCAGGACTGCCTCCATTGGTCTGGTCACATGTGGGGTGGATTTCCCCAACTTTGCCCCGACCTTCCCCATGTCTCCAAAGCCAGAAGATAATGGCAAGAAGAGGAAAATGAGGGTTTATGGAATGCTGGCCAACCCCCATCAGTCACTGCTTTGATCAGAGCCAGACAACCCTTCTTTTCCTTCCTTTTCTACTCTTGGACTGAGCCTCTGGGCCAGAATCAGCTTCCATTTTAAAATAGATCAGTTTCCATCTTTAAATGCTTGGAGACTTGTAAAAATTACCCAGCTCCCACCTGTCTTGCCTTTAGTCTTCCAAGGTCTTATCAAGAAAAACTGTGAAAGACTATGAAATGGGCAAAGATCCCTGGCATTCTTTCAACAGAATGCCAGGCATTATCTAGACTGTTGCCTGGACTATAGGACCCTTCCTGAGTTATCTGATTCTACAGGGATCTGTGCCTTTTATTGGTGATGACATTGCATCTCTGTAGCAACAGAAGTTCACTTAGGCCTGGCTGATGCTGAGACATGGATTCCTGTTCCAGAGATGCAAAGGAAATGCCAGTTTTGCACCTCTCGGCAAATCCCCTCCTGTATCCCTGATGGCTATATGTCTACGTTTTGGATTCTCCCATGAGCTGGCTGTAACATCTTACTGTTCCCTCATTAACTACTGAGTTAAATGAAGTTGAAGACATGTGTTCATTTTACATTTGCATAAGAGTCATGATGTTACCTTTTAAAAAATTATCCTTGGGGCACCTGGGTGGCTCAGTTGATTGAGTGTCGGACTTTGACTCAGGTCATGATCTCACAATTGCGTGAGTTTGAGCCCTGCATCAGGTTCTGTGCTGACAGTGTGGAGCCTGCTTGGGATTGATTCTCTCTCCCTTTCTCTCTGCCTCTCCCCTGCTCATACTGTTTCTGTCTCTCTCAAAAATAAACTAAAAAAAAAAATTATCCTTTAACAGTTTCTAATATCTGTCTTGTGCTTAAGGTGAAAGAATAGAGAGAGAGAAGTAAAGAAAGGAGGGCAAGGAAGTAGGCAGGGTGGAAGGAGGAGTGGGAAAGGAGAAAAAGGAAAGAAAGGAGAAGCCAAGAGGAATAGGATCAAGGGCAGAGCTGGGCAGGAGAAGGAGGGGAGGGAAGAGCAACGTAATCAAGGAGGAAGCAAAAGAAAAGAATCTTATCCTGCAAACACACAAATGCTCTCTGTCTTCTGGAAGGAAAAGTCTTTATTTTGAGTTAGCTGTGAGAGGCCCTCTCAGTCTCTCAGTCCGAGAGGGAAATTATTTTCTGCCTGTTGTTTCCCAGGTCACCAGTTATATTAAGCCAAGGTCCCTTGGTGGCTGCCATCTATAATTTTTCCACTCCCTACCCTTTTAAGTCAGATCGCAAAATAAGGACATTTTGAAACTTGGACTCTTGGCGATCAGAATGTGTAGAGTGTGGTCCAGGATACTCTCCGGTCTCGTGGAGCTGTCTAGGGTCCTTACTGAGTCCTGCTTAGATCAGCAACAGGAGGGCAAGCAGAGCTGTCAGGTCACACTCCCTTGGGTGCTCAGATCCTTGCCTGGCCCACTGAGACCACACGGTTCCAGGCCTTCCTCAGGCAGCAGGCCATAGCTGCTTCTACAGTGCCCTGTCTGGGGTGAGATGCAGGCTCTTTGACCTGACATGCCCCACTGGCCTGGCATGGATCAGATATATGGAGAGTAAGTTGCCTTCATTCTGAAAAGCCCCTTCACAATATGTCCTTCATCTATCTTTCCAAACTTACGTGCTGCCACACCCACCACACATCCTGCACGCTATCCAGGCCAGTCTCCTTGTCACTCCCTGAACAAGTCAAATATTTTCATGTCTCTGTGTCTTTGCTCTTCCTGTTTTCTGCCTGGAATGCCTTTTCCCTTTCTCCTCTACCTGGTGATGTCATACGTATGCTTTCCTTTTCTTTCCAGGCAGAGTGAATTATTTCTTCCCTTGAGTCTTCATGTGTACTTTATATATATCTGTACTTAGACGCAGTACTCATCACTCTGGTTTGTAATTATTTGCCTGTCTGCCAGTCTGTTCTTCAAGGGCAAGAACCCAGGCTTATTCATGGGTTGCCCTGGTACTTGGCTCAGTACCAGGCTAGCACATTCATTTAGTCATTTCACAAATTTATTGAGCACTGATTACATGCCAGGCTGTTTTCCAGGTGCTGGATAGTGAATGAAACTGATCAAGTTCTCTCTTTTCATGGAGCTTACATTCTTGCTGGGGAGGCAGACAATATGCAAATAAACAATTAACATATCAAGTATTAATAAATGCTAGAAGAAAATCAAGGGGCCTAAGTGCATAGACAGTGATGGAGGGTGCTATTTTAGCCAGGGTGGTCAGGGAAAGCCCCTCTTGATAAGGTGGCATTTAGATAGATACCTGAAGGAAGTGAGGGAGTGGGTCATGTTGGCATCTGGGAAATAGCATCCCTGACAGAGGGAACAACAAGTGCAAAAGTCCTCAGATGGGAGCATGTTTGTGTGTTCAAGGACAGCAGCAAGGGCTAGAGGATGCCAGAGTAGTGTGATGGGAAGAGCTGGAGGAGAGTGGCTCCAAGAAAGAAGTAGGGGGCCAGAACTTAGAACCTTCAGGCCAATGTAGAAAACTTCAGCTTTACTCCAGGAGAGACGGGGAGCCATTGCAGTCCTGTCCCAATGGACATACATACATGGCACCGCTTCTGCTTCAATCGTCTCTTCACTACACTAAATCTACTCAAGTCTTTTTTGAGGAGAGGAGAGACAGACTTCTATTTTAGAGCATTCATGATCTGACATGGCCTCTTGGCTACTCTCTGAAGTATACACAGTCCAGGGTGGGTGCTCAAGAAGGTGACTGATAATGTGGGACTAGATGCAAGAGTGGCCTTGGAGGACTATGTGAGCTTATCTTTGGCTGGACAGTAAGTCTGAGCATCTGCTCCTTTTAATCTATGTTCTCTTCCTCTTTCTTCCTTAGAGAAATGTCCCCACGGATGAAGATTTTCTGTGCCTGGGTACTGAATGAACTTGGAGAAACCAGGCAAAATTTATGAGAAATAAATAGAGATCCTGGCCTGCTAAACTGAAAGATACTAACCTTTTTTTTTTTTTTAAATAATTTTTACTGCCTTTACCAAGGACATTTTTTTCTTTTAACATTTATTTATTTTTGAGAGACAGAGTGTGAGCACGGAAGGTACAGAGAAAGAAGGAGACACATAGTCGGAAGCAAGCTCCAGGCTCTGAGCTGTCAGCACAGAGTCGGATGTGGGGCTCGAACTCACGAACTGCAAGATCATGACCTGAGTTGAAGTCAGCAGCTTAACCAACTGAGCCACCCAGGCGCCCCTGAGAGATACTAACCTTGCCCATAAGACTCACCAAATAAGTCAAGGGTGACTTTTTGGAGGAGGGAGGCCCAATCTAGGAATTAATAAAAGGCAAAGCATGGCGAGAGAAACTAGCCACTCCAGCATGCCTGCAGTATGACTGTTGGCTCCCAGTTACCTTTAGGAGGCCGGAGCATAGGAGGGCTAATGAAAGCCTGTCTGAGAGAAGGAATGAGGAGGCTTTGACCACCTACTGCTTCCAGGCCCCTTCCCAGGCACGTGTGGAATATCCTCACTGCTAAAATATCCACTGAATGTTGAAGAAGTGGCCTCTCTACCCCTCCATGCTCTCTCTCCAAACGGCGGAATCTCTAATGGTGGCATTTCAGGCACCAGAGAAGGTGCTAGCGAAGGGATTTCTGGGAGCGCCTCTATNGGGGGGGGGGAAAAAAAAAAAAAAAAAAAAAAAAAAAAAAAAAAAGCTGCTATTTCCACCTCCTTTCTCCCGGAAAGGAACTCGGACACCGGAACGGGTAGAAAGTGGCCCAAACTGGCGGAGCGGTTCAAGGGCGTGCCCGCCGCCAGGAGGAATCGCCGCGCCCAGGGGCGACGGCGCCGTGTGCAGTGGAGGTCGGCGCTCGGCAGAGGGCGCAGAGGAACTGCGCCGTCTGCCAGTAGCCCAGGCTCCGCGGCCTTCGGACACCCTCCTCCCACCCGGGCGCCTCCGCGCCCCACCGCCGAATCGCTGGCTCAGCCTCCGCGTGTGTGTGGGCACCTTCAGGAAGCACCTTCCTAGGCCATCCGCAGCCATCATCTGCCCCCTTATCCGGCGCAGCCCATTTTCCGGCCAACCTGGTCTACAGGCAGTCCCGGACGCGCCACACCCTCCACAGGCCAACCCTCTCCTCCCGAAGTTCCTTCCTTTCCAGGTGTGGCCGGCGGGGGAGGAGGGTGGTCGGGGAGGGGCGTGGTCGGGAGAACACGCGCCTGGGACCTCGACCGTGAGCGTTAGCGGTTTTGTAGAAAGAATCTGCAGGTGAGAGGTCTGAGCGGATTTCACCCTAGGCACTGGCCCTTGGCTCCCTGGCACTTGGGTGAGGGCCTAGAGCCCAGAGCCCCCAGGAAAAGAGGGAAGGCATCTATCTGCAATGTTCGCTTCTGCAGGGCCTGGCAGGTGACAGGGAACATCGATATTAACTGACTGAATAAATGAATGCAATGAAATGAAAGAAATGGAAAGTGGTCTGAGACCCGGGTCTGGCCAGCTCCATGCTGGCACAATACCTCCCAGCAGAGTTTGCCACACTCACCTTGCTCCTTACCTGTCTTCCCAGGAACATCTTCCCACTCCCAGCTTTCCTTTCACTTCCTGCCACTAGTCGAAAGCTTTCCCTAGCTGCCTGATCCCAATCCCTTCCCCGAGCATTCAAAGCTCTGTACAGTCTTGCCCCAACCTACGTACATACGTGGCACAATCTTCTGCTTGAACCTGCTCTCCAACTACACTAAATCTACACAAACTGGAGTATAACTTGAACTGGCCTTCCTCTGGGGAGCTGGCCACCTCCTTTTACCCTATCAGCAACACCTGCTCCCTTGCCTGCAAATCTTTCTCTTCCTTCAAGGTCCAGCTTCAGATCTCTTTCCCTTTCTTCAGGAAGCATTCCCTGACTTTTTCAGTCCAAAGTAACTTTTCTCAGCTCTGACCTCCTATAGCATACCCTCCTTGGCACTTGATTGGTTATCAGTTACCTATGATGCTTTATCATGTAGTGCTTACATACCTATCTTTTTCTCTCCCACTACATTGTAAACATTTGAAAGGCAGGGTCCAAGTCTTGTTTATCATTGTAACTCCTCCTTCAGTTTATCACACATTTGTTGAGCATCTACTACATACCCGGTATAGAGTCTAGCATATACAGTCCCCCATGATGATGTTGGGGATAAAAGAAGACACATGTGGCTTGAGGAAAAGTAGAGGGTATGGCTTGGAAATGAAGCACTCACTAGGAAAGTCCCAAATGTTTTCCTTTGGTAGCACTCAGCATCCTGGATTAGGAAGCCGTCTCATTCTCTAAGGGAGTGTCTGCCCATTAATGGAGCCACTCACTCATCCATTCCCTCATTCATTCATTCATTCATTTGTTAAATATTTGTTGAGTCCTTACTTTATCCAGGTGACTCATAGGATTGGTCATACTGCAACCCCATAAGGATTGGCTGTGTGTGTGTGTGTGTGTGTGTGTGTGTGTGTATCAGGGAGCTTTTGGCGTGAGTTGCTTCTTTGTCATTTCCTGTTCAGAAGCATAAGTCCCCACTGGAAATGGTCTTGGGAAATCCTAGATTTTTGGGGAGGAGAGGAAGACCGTCAACCCTTCCAGAAGGTAAGGTGCCCAGATTTTGCCTCATAGTTCACTTTGGAACAGCCTACTATGGCAGAGCTGTTCATTTCAAAGTCCTTTCCTTCTGTGATAATTCAAGGCTTTCCAAAGAGCCCTCTGAGGTTAAGTCCATTTGCCAGATGAAAAAGCTGATGCTAGGAAAGGTAACGTTTTCCCAAAGTCACTGAGGTACGGCAGGGCTGAGCCTATTGCAGGTCATTCACATCCTGGTCTCCTGAGCTTCACTGTAGGGGGCTTTGACCTAGATACCTTTAGGACCCTATATGCTAGACTTTATACCTGGGGTGTGTAGGTGCTTAACGTGTTCTATTTATAGATAGGTACACCCAGGGCTACTGAGGAGCCATTCAGAGGACAGGAATCTCTGGCTCTCCATAATGAAGGAGGCAGGTCTCAAACAGGACATTTTAAAATTCAGATCAAAGTGGTGGCCCCCATCACATCTGGCCACTAGCAACTCTCCAGTTCTCACTCAGAAATTTAATGGTAACTAATTACTGAATCCTAACTCCAAATTCTAATCTTAATGCCCCACTACTCCTTTAAATTATTCATTCCCGGGGCGCCTGGGTGGCTTAGTCGGTTAAGCGTCCGACTTTCGCTTAGGTCATGATCTCGCGGTTTGTGGGTTCGAGCCCCGCGTCGGGCTCTGTGCTGACTGCCAGCTCAGAGCCTGGAGCCTGTTTCAGAGTCTGTGACTCCCTCTCTCTCTGACCCTCCCCTGCTCACGCTGTCTCTCTCTCTCTCTCTCTCCTAGAAATAAATAAAAAACATTAAAAATAAATAAATAAATAAATATTCATTCCCTAATTTTAACCAGAATACAACAACTCAACACCTCCAAGATCCTGGCAGTCTGATGCTGTCTTTAATATCCTTCATATAGTCCACAGCGGGGCGAAGCCTGCTGCTGTACTAGTGGGGAGCAAGAAGGTCCAAAATGAAGGTGCAAGCAGCCAGGGAGGGACTGGTAACACCATGAATTTGTCTTTGTTATGCAAGTAGCCCCTTTTCCTCTCCAGGTATTCAGGCCTTCATGTTGTCCTCAGGCCCTTCTGGAAGAGGGGAAAAGAAATAGGGTGAGTCGTTTTAGAAATTTTCGAGAGAGGCCTAAAACCATGCTAGGCTTACCAGAAGAGATGAAGCATTAATGGAGGGATTCCAGCCATTCAACAAGCATTATACTAACAAATGAATGTGTCAGAGCACCCTGGCAAGCTGTGATTCAGATACAGTTCCTGCCCTCAGGCATATTGCTCTCTGGAGGCAGTGATTTTTTGGAGCACTGGCCATGTGTTAGGCCACTTGTTATTTACTTTTCCATGTCACATTTTGTTTAATTGCTACAACCTATGGAAAAGGAACTATTATTCCATTTTATAGATGAAATAGCTGAGGCTCCGCACTAGTAAAGGGCAAAGTCAGAGACTTAAATGCTAAATCCCTTTTCCTGCATTGCCTTTGGGCGGGGCAGGGGAGGGAAGTTTTCCAGTAACTGACATTTGTTCCTGAGTCAAGTCGCCTCCAGCACCACCCTAGTCCCAGGCCGCAAGGTGGAGTCAGGGGATTGGGTCAGATTCTCTCCAAGGCTCCTCCCACTCGTGTGACGCTAAGCCTATCAGATCGCAGGCTTTGGGGGCGGGGCCAGAGGCTGTTAGAATGATCGCTTGCTGTCAGCAGTAGGTCAGAGCCCAGGCTTCAGGAGTCCTCTGTGTTGGCTGCAGTCTTTTCCTTGGTGTCTGGCTCTACCTGTTTCCCTGTTGACTACCAGGATTCCAAGCCACTGGACAATCATGGCCTACTCTTGCTTCCCATTAAAGTCAAGGTCAGACTAACTTTGTCCCTAAAGCACCAAGCCCTGCCTTATAGGAAGCACCTCTGCTTCCACTTTATGATCATCATAAAATAATGCTATTTAGTTAATTGGTATTTCAGGCAATTACTTTGCCTGGCCTTGTAGAGAATGACCCCTGGCCTTAAGGTGTTTACAACGTGGTTATAAAAAAATATGAACTAATAAATAAGAGTACTGTAATAATAGATCACATTCATAGAACACTAACTGCATGCCATGTGCTATAGCTTTAAATAAAGACTAGCTCATGTAATGCATAGCCACACATCACAGTAACTTTCCCCCTGCAACATATAACAGAGGTGGGAAAAGCTAGGGGAATGGCATCAGAAGAACTTACATTCAAGTTTAAATCCTGTCCAATGCTAGTTGAATGATGCTTGGAGATTACTTAACCAGTATAAGCCTCAATTTTCATATCTACTGAATGGTAGTGTTTTATACTCTATTGGTAAAGAGCTATTTGTGAAGGCTAACTGGCATAATGCTTATGAAATTCCTAGCATGGTGTCTGGGATAGAGTAAGTGCTTAGGTGTTTATTCATTCATTTTATAAATATTTACTGAGTGTCAGGCACAGTTCTAGGCACTAGCAGTAAAAAAGTGAACAAAACACAAAGCCCACTTACTTGCTATGGTTTACTGAATCTTGGTTTCTTCTTTTCTGCCTGTGTATTTCTATTTAGTTTCTTATTGATTAGCTCATTTTAAGTAGATGTATTTATTTATTTCATCTTTGCATCATCTTGGTCAAATAGGGATAAAAGAGAATTAACTCCATGTGATGGATGGAGAAACAGAGGCCTAGAGAGATGAGATGATTTATACAATACATCTGTAACAAAAGCTTAACCACAGATTGGTCTCCTGTTTCCTAGCATGGTATCCTTTAGGAATTCTCTCTTTTAACATGTATTCCAGGCAGACCTATATCTTTGGCGAGGGGGGAAGGGAAGGGGTGGTGGCGGTGGTGGTGAGCCTTCCAGAGAAAGTAACTGCAGAGAGCTCACTGTTGGAGGTTCTACCCCTCCCACCCTCAGGCTCTGTCTGAGGCTCTGTCTCTTCACCTCAGGGTGAAGTAGAGTGCTGAGCACTAGGGCATTAGGGCCGAGCCCTCCACCAACACAGACAGATTGGGCCATTATGATAGGGAAGAACAGGTGGAGAAAGAGGTAAGTGGTGATGGAGCACCTGCTACCCCCAGCCCACCTAGCACCTAGCCCACTTTGGTTCTTTGCTGCTGACACTCCTCCCATCCCTTTTTGCAAACTCACTGAGTTGACGCGTGAGGATCCAGTGGGATTCCTGTGCAGAGTGGGAAAAGCACTATGAGTTGATTGGGTGTACAGGGTAAGTACAGGGTAAGTAGTTAAGAAAACTTGTATTTAGTAAAGCTGGTCTTCAAATGTATTAATATGCAGCAAAATTTATCCTAAGAAAAAGTCAAAAGAGTGGGCAAGATGATATACAAGCTTCTTCATTCATGGAAGAGCTACTTAGGATTGCAAAACATTGGCAATAAGTCCAACAAGAGGGGGCTCATTGAGTGAAACCATGGCTTTCTCTACTCTGGAATATTAGGTAGCCATGAACAGTTTTACTACAAAATATATTTCCTGACCTGGGAAAATGACCATGATATATATATTTTTAAGTTTATTTATGGGGGGGAGGGGCTAGAGAGGTGGGGGAAGAGGGGGGAGAGAAAATCCCAAGCAGGCTCTGCACAATCAGTGCAGAGCCTGATTCGGGGCTTGAACCCATGAGCCAAAAGGTCATGACCTGAGCCAAAGCTGGACACTTAACTGACTGAACCACCCAGGCACCCCACCATGATATATTTCTAAAAGGTAAGAAGCAGGCCAGAATATCACAGAGAGCGTCCAGGAAGAGGGGGCCAGGTCCAGCTCTCTTTGTCACCAAAGAAAGCCTGGCCTGATTTGTTTGTAGAGCCACATCTCAACAACCTGTAAGAGGTCCATCTTCTATAAAGGGTTTCAGAAACCAGTTTCAGATTCTCCTTCCTTCCCCCTGCCTTTTTATTTTGTAACCTTAATCCTTGATGTTTCCTAAAGTCCAGTAGGAGAAAGATCACATGAAAATCGTGTTATTTACTCTCAGTCTCAGCCAGGGCCTTTGCACAAGCTGTTCCAACTGAAAGAGCTCATCAGAGAGCACATATCCCTCTACACACACACACACACACACGCACACACACACACGCACACACACACACGCACTCTCCTCCCAGCTCTCAACTCAGTCATCACTTCATCTGGGCCATCTTCCTTGCCTTGACTTCCCTAACTGATCACTTTCCTCTCTGATACATCCTCACAGCACCACGTACTTCCTTCTCCTTTGTTTATATTTACTGTAATTATTTGGGGAGTGTCCTTCTCCATCTATGCTGTCTCCCTCCATGACAACAAGGATGGTGGCTATAGATGCTCTCCACCCCCTTTCCCACTCAGCATGATTCTTGCCACAGACTTTCAATAGATGTTGGATGCATAGATAGATGAACAACAATGATGGAGGGACAGATGAGGCTGCAGGATCTAACCAGCAGGAGGGGAGTGACTACAGCAGATGTCTCCAGGGCAGGATGGGCTAGCTCTCTATACTTAGGATTAAGTGGCAGCCTTTAGTGCAATTTCAGGGTCACTAGGACAGCCCTCTGGACCTGCACTCCAGTGCCTGATATCCCTTTTACACAAGGAGACAAAGCCTTTTGTTCCTTACAGTGTACAGAGCTCAGGCATGAATCCCACATTCCTGGAGAGGAGAGAGGTGCTCGGTGGCTTACTTACATTCACGCTAAGGGGTAAATGACTAATAGAGTCTTTCCTAAGAGCAAATTGTGATGGGACGTGATGTGTGGAGGAGGGGAGAGAAAATTAGGGAGCTAGGCTAGGGCCCAAAATGGGGAAAGGACACAGAAAAAGGAGCCTGATGCCAACCTTGACCCACACTGTATTTTGCCTTCGCTGCATGCAGCCCAGTCCTACTGGGTATTAACAGCCTTTTTGGTAAATCGGGTTCTGCAAATATTTGACGTCTGGAAAACTTTCAACAAAGATGGCGTTCAGAAGGCTGGCTCGGAGGCCCCAGGATGACAACCTAATTATGTTCCTTTTAATAGCTCCTTCCCAAGTGCTCAGTCAGGGACATCTGCTCTGCCGCGGTTGCACCTTCAGGGAGGAATATTTTTAACACCATGATGCCACAAAAGGAAACTTCTGAAGGCTGGATGAAAATGGCCTCTGCATTCACAGTGCCTCAGTGCCCAGGTAGGCAGGGCCTAATGCTCTCCCCTTTCCCCACCTCCACCCACTAAAACAGGGCCAGGCTCTTTTTCACAAGGAGAGGAGGTGTTGGCTTACTAGGAAGTGGTTGTTGTGGTGTGTGTGTGTGTGTGTGTGTGTGTGTGTGTATGTGTGTGTTTTAAATATTCCTTTTTCAGATTTCACAGAAGTATGTTTGATGCACCAGGCCACCTCACCCAGCTTCCATATAAGTGGGGTGTCAATAATAACAACCAAGAACACAGCAAATCCTCTGATGCCAGCCCTCCCTGCATGGTACTGGGCCCTGTCACTGCTTCGGCCAGTTAATTGTTCTTAGTTCACACCTCAGCTGAGGATCCTCCCCCAATACAGATGCTAGTTATGTCAGAGAAAGGAAAGGGGGAGAAAAATAAGAAAGGGAAGGATTTCTGTGGTTTGTTTACTAGACGACTAGCTTGCTGGGAAGGCCACAGGCTAAAGATGATGTGTCTTGAGGTTCCTGGGATCAATGAGAAAAGTGCAAGGAGCCCAGGAGATGATCTACTCTAAATTCTAGACTCCTTTTCTTCAGACAAGTTACCTGAGGCCCTGAGAGGTAAACAGACTTGGGTAAGGAATTAGCTTTGATGTTTGGGTTGGCTCTCCTGTTTTTAGCCCAGGGTTTATTTTGATGAGGGCTGCTCTATTAGTTAACCAAATCACATTGGTAGACTCTTGATTGAAGCATGGCCTCTTTAATGAGGAAGGCAGTTCTCTTTGATGGAGGGACACTGTGGAGCAAGGAGGAGAAAGGGGTTGTCCTTCTGCCAGCCAGATCACCTGGCCTGCCCTGGGCTAGACACTCATGCTAGAAGGAGCTGCTGGGCAGATGAAGGTTGTTCTGTGCTGTGTTTGTACTCATATTTACAACCCACAAATTGTTTAAGGGTGACTGCTTTTTTTTCATTAGACATTCAAGTGCATCTTAAAGGTGTTTATACTGACTTCAAGTCCCTTCTGTGAAGACAGAAGAAGCAGCATTTCCACATAAGCACCAAGGAAGGCCACATGGAGTGGAGGCTGAAAGGTGCCGCTCTACTCCCTTAGCTAGAGATCTTCATTTCCCAGCTGAGTCCCAGGCCACCTGGCTCAGTGGGGCTCTTTCACTGCCCACTGAACTTTTGTTGCCTCTTCTCTTCAGCTCTCACTTGACCACCATAGACCTCTCTGGGCCCCTTACTTTTCAATTTCAGCCTCTGTTGCCAACCAGCTGCCCATTCTTTGGGTCCTTATGCAAATTCTGGAGAGGGAATGTGATTAACTCAACTTCCCTTTGGCTCCAGATGTTTTCCCTTTAGGGTGCCCAGTGTCTAGATGCACTGGTCTTGGGTCAGCGGGAGCTTCAGGGACAAGCCTTGTGCACTCAGCATAAGAATGAGCCTGTAGCTTGCCCAAGGGAGCTCTGGGGCCTGAGGGGCATCGCACTGCCTGGCCCGAGCAGTACTCACCATGCTGGAGGTGCAGTGTCGGAAAGACTGAGGGATCCCTATAGTACAGCAAAGGCAAGACAAGACCTTGGTGATAGGGCCTAGCAGTAGCTCCTAAAACTGAAGAAACAACTAAGAAACCATGATGGAAAAAATCTAGGGGGTGCATGTGGAGTATTGGGGAAGAGCAGGTGTACAGTGTGTAGTAAGGTTGGTGTGTACAGTGAACTTGCCTTATTTACAACTTTGATCAAGACCTTGACACATATAATCAAATACTGTGACCACGACTCCGACTACTACTACCGTCACTATCACCACTCCTACTCCTACTCCTCGCTAACACATACTCCATGCCCGACACTGTTCTAAGCACCTTCCAAATGTTAACTCCTCCAATCCTTAGAATGCCTTCTGAGTAAGTACCATTCCCATTTTTCCTACGCAGAAACTAAGACTCAGAGAGATTATGTGGCACCAAGGTTATACAGCTAATAAGTGGAAGAGCTGGGATTATAACCTGGGAAGCATGTGTTTTTAATGACTTTGCTACATTGCCTCCCCGATAGAAGCAGGTGGCCACCTCCACTATGCTGTTTGAGAGGTACCATTTGGTCCTAACTACCCAAGAATGTCTCCCTCAGTTCTGTCATGCTTGCCCTCTCCCTTCCGGTTCAGAAACTCCTGCTTTTAGTCACTAATAGAGTGGAAGATATGGTAACCTCAGAAGAGCCCTTTGCCCTCTCCCATTAGACCTTTGGTTTAAGCAGATGAACAATGAGCATGGTGATTTCACTCTTAGGAGTTAGTTATCAAAGTCTGGTGGTTAAAGGAAGTGGCAAAAGTGGAGATCCGGGGTTAACCTTGAACTCAGGCAGAGAAAGAAACCCATAAATGGTTTATTGTACTGAGAAACCTCAGGGAAGAAACCCTCCACCCCAATACCTACATTCCATCATTATAGGTCTAGAGCAGTGATGATCTGCAGAACTTGCGATGACAACAAAAATGTCCTATATTTGGGCTGTCCAATTTGGTAGCTCCTAGCCACAGTGGCCATTGAGCACTTGAAATTTCACTAGTATAACTGAAGAACTAAATTTTTTATTTTAAGTAACTTAGGTCTAAATTTAATTAAAAACATTAAAAAAAATTTTTTTAAATGTTTTATTTGTTTCTGAGAGAGCGAGAGGCAGCATGAGCAGGGGAGGGTCAGAGAGAGAGGGAGACACAGAATCCGAAACAGGCTCCAGGCTCTCAGCTAGCTATCAGCACAGAGCCCGACGCGGGGCTCGAACCCACGAACTGTTAGATCATGACCTGAGCTGAAGTCGGTCACTTAACTGACCAAGCCACCCAGGAGCCCTATTAAAAACGTTTTTTAATGTTTATTCGTTTTTGAGAGAGAGAAACAGAGCATGAAGGGGGGAAGGGCAGAAAGATAGAGGGAGACACAGAATCTGAAGTAGGCTCCAGGCTCTGAGCTGTCAGCACAGAACCTGACACAGGGCTCAAACCCATGAACCTTAAGATCATGACCTGAGCTGGTCAGACGCTTAACTGACTTAGCCACCCAAGCGCCCCAAATTAGATCTAAATTTAAATGCCACATCTGGTTAGTGGCTATCATAATGGGTAGGGTAGTTCTTGAGGCCTCCTTGAGAATATACATCCTGCTGGGAGGCTCAGACCTTAAGCATTTCTCTGCCAAAACTTTAGTGCAGGGAGTGCAAGCTAGGGATAAGGGTGTCAGGCTGGTGCATTTCATTTGGCCAGTATTAGGCTTTGGAATCTTTAATTCAAATGTCTTCAGCCAGGCAGGCATCTCCAGCCTCCATTTCCCTTAGTTTCACTCCAGGGCCAAGTCACACACATTGCCACCTCTGAAGGAGTTTGGCTGCAACCCCAGCCTTGGTAAAAGCCTTCAGTGATTTCCAATGTTATTTCGTTTGCTGCTAAGGGCAGCCCCAGGAAAGAGGTAGGGTTGAGACTGTTATGCCCATTTTATGGGTAAGAGAATGAAGCCAGCTCCACCTTTGTTGTCTCATTTGAATAGACACTGGAAACTTACATCTGGGGGGTGACGTGGCCCTTGCTGAGGAGCCATGCCCTGCCCTAGCTGCTGGCACTCACAGCCTTCAGAATGCTTCTTCCCCTGCACTCCATTCTTGTTTGCATTCAAACATCATCTTGATTCATTTTTAGTGCAATCCAGCTGCCATTCTAAGCCTTACTTAATACACTGCTTCCACTCATTTCCACTGCCTGCCTGCCTGGACTTAATTCCTTCAGAGTCAAGCACAGCTGGGGTCTATCAGCAGACACATCTGGGTGAACAGGGAGGGAAAGAATTCCACCTTCCAACTACCACCAGCCCAAGCCTGCTCCCCATGGCTTCTGTCTATGTGGAACCTGATCTTAGTCCCATCCCAGTTTTCCACCGGCATCACCCTGCTTATCTACTGGATTCTGGAATTTAACACCTGCTTGACCCATGCCCTGTTTCTGAATGACTGCCTCTGCCTCTCTCAGCCACCTATCAGGGCTCCCACTCAAGTTTCCTGCCTCCCTGAGCAACCCCACACTGAACTCTGTCTGTCCCCAGTCTCTCCTACTGCTTACTTTCCCTTTCTCTGGTGACTACATGTTTATAGTACTGTACGATAGTGGCTGAGGGAAGAGACCTGCCTGCAATCAGGAGGTACAGGTTGTATGGCAAGTATTTTGACCTTCTGGAATCTCCCATTTCTAAAACTGGGATTTTTCAGGGTTTGGACCAGATTAGTGGTCCAGACTAGTTAGAATAGATTAGATTTTTTGAACTGTTTTACTTGGAGGGTTCCTAAAAGACTGCTTTGCTACATGGAAGCAGGGGACGGAGGGGAGCCAAGTGGATAGGAACTTGAGGATTTCTTCTATCCTCTCCAACCAGAGAACCCACTTTGATGTGATTAATGGACCTGGGTTCTGAAATGCTGCACAGAGAGAGAAAGAGAGATTGAAAACTCCAGATTATCCATAAATAGATGATTCAAAAAACCTCTTACAGCTCTAACAAGGTGGAGGCAAAGTCTTTTCTCCCCAGGGAGTTATAGGACCTTGGGGGCAGTTTGTGTGTAGACAACTCAATAGGAGCCCAGTCAGTGCCTGTGCAGTGGACACTGTCTTGTTCTCTTCTGTGGTGTTCCATGTGTATCTCCTCTCAACAGCCAGAATGAAAGGCCTTACTCTTATACTTCTTGAGAATTCTCCAGAGAGCTCCTAGCACAGGGACTGCAGTCTGGCCTCAAACCATTTTCCTAAATGAATGATCAGGGCACCTGGGTGGGTGGTGGGAGGGGTGGTGTGGGGACCAAAACTCTCGGTGTGAGTCCCACCTCCTTTACTGCCTCCATGGTCTCTGACAGGGGACTTCAGTCCCTCTGAGTCTCAGATTTCTCAGCAAGGTAATACTGCTTATGATCTGTTTATTACTTTTCAGTCAGACCTTATATCTAGACCCCTCCCTCTTGCCCTGAGGTATTGTACTCTTCCCAGTGTGGGAGATCAGGAGGGATATATTAATTGTTTCTACAGAGTCCACTTTCCCAAGGTAGAAACCACAACTGAAAGGTTCAGAGTTGAGTTGTGAGAAGCAATAGCTTGCTAATAAAACCCACAAAGTAAGATGAGTCTTATAAAAACTACCACTGGGTGACAGAGGCCAGAAGAGCTGTTTTAGGAGGGAAGGGAAAAGAAAGAGGTGGTTCACAGAGGGAAGCCATGGGCCCTCTGGGCTGTGACCAGCCCACAGCACATGGAACAAAGCCATGGGACCTGCTTGGCCTCAGAGTCGTCTTCTGATCTCCCAGAACCTATCTCTACGGATTGTGACTGGTGTAGATCCAGCATGTCCTGGTGGACAAAATAATGAAGTCAGCAAGGTTTGTCCTCAGTATTACTCCTTGAGTTTCTCTGCTCCCTCCCATTTTCCCATCTCCAGATGCCCAGAGCCTCTGGAACAAGAAAGAAGGAAAACCCAGGGACAAGAAAGAAAGAGTGTGTTGGAGTAGCACACCCCTCTGGCAATGGTGGGGACCAAATGTGAGACTTCTCTTAGAGGGGGCTATGTCTCCAGGGAATCTTGGAGAGGGGAACTCCCAAGCCAGAGGCCATGTATGACCCACAGATGTTTGTGGTTTTGGTGAACATCATGGTAACCTCAAGAGTTTTATAAAAAACCAACAACAACAAAAACAAAACAAAACCAAAAACAAAAAAAATGAAGATTTTATATAAAAATTTAGATTTCTGGCTTCTTTTAGAAAATGGGAAGAACTGAAAGTACTGGCCACACATTCCCACTGAATGAGAACTGGTTGAGCTAAGCAGCTGTTGCCCTCTTTAAAGGAAACCTTTGCTCGCTGCTTTGCTGCAGGCCCTACCAGTCCCTATTGCCCCCTGTTGTTATGTCTGGCCTCCTCCTTCCATTTATGCCACTGCCTGGCTCCTGTGACCTTTGACCTCATCCAAAGAAGTTACACAGTAATAGGGGCACAGAGAACCATGAAGGCAATATTTCTGGGCAGAGGAACAGCTCCTTGTTTTTAACACTGTTCCATTTGGGAGCCACCCATCCTGGAAGAAGTGATTCCTGCTACACAGCCTCGTGTGGAGCATTAGACTGCCAAAGGATTTGGAAAAAAGTTCGTAAAGGTCTGCCAGCTCCCTGCCCCCACAGCCTGTGCTCTCCAGCATCAACAGCTGCCCATTTCATCCTCATCACCAGTGAGTTCAGGCCCTGATTGCTCATTCTCTGTGACCTAGGATAGAGTCAACTTTGTGTCTGAGCCCAGCCTGACCTTACAGTCTGTCCCATTATTAGAAGCCCTTTGGTCTGTGCCAGCTGATCACCAAGTCTGGGGCTGCCCCTTACCTGGGTGCCTGCACGCTTCCAGCCCTGCAGTGCTCTGGGGACTGAGTTCTGCCCTGCCTTCCCAGGCAAGGTCTTTGTGGCGGAATCCTATCCCTAGAACACCCGCTGTTGCTGCCAGAGTCCTTGAGCCACAGGGCTTCCGTCCTTCTTCCACCTCTGCTCTTCTCAGAGGCCGACCTGCCCTAACCTCTTAGGACAAGCCTCATCTTGTTGCCTGCCCAGCCCTGTGCATGATGCTACCAACACAGGCAAACTTTGTCCAGGGAGTGGGCTTCATGTGGGATTTTGGCTCCCACTGGCCCCCTCAGCCAGGCAGCTTTGTGCACAACTGCACAATGATTCTGAATAGGTCCTCTGGCTCCAGCCATTGATGTTTGGCCTCATCCTCCCACTGATCCGGCTTCCTTTCTGATACTTATCCTCCTGTCCCTCAGCATTTCCTCTCCTTCCTTGTCTGACACCTAAGCCTTGGGGAAACAACTGATCAATATAATAATAATTTACATATTGAGATTTTGCTTGAGGCCATGTGCTAAGCAGTGCACATGTGTTATTATACTGGATTCTTACAACCACCATGCTATCCCCATTTGCTGGCTGAGAAAACTGAGGCACAGAGAGATTGAGGAATTTCCCCAAGGGCCAGCAAAAATAGGTGACAAAACCAGGATTCAAGCCTGCATCTGTCTGTTGTCACAGCTCAAGCTTTTAACCACTCAACTTTGTTCAAATCAAAGAAAGCTAGAAGAGAGGCTCAGAGAAGCCAATACTTTGCCTAAGATCACAGAGTTTAGTGGTAGAACTCAAATTCAAACTCAGGTAGGTATTCTGTCACCAAGTCCAGAGTTCCTTCACCTGTCACTGGAACTCTTAGGCTGCCTCTTTCACTGTTCTGTTTGGGTCTCAGCTCCCGGCATATGATGGGGCACAGGAGGCACTCAGAAAACACTTGCAAACTGAAGGACTTACCTCATCTCATTTCATATGCCTCGCTGGAGCTGTTCTCTCAGAGACTCCTAATTGCTTTGATATCACCCAGGATGGCCTTGCCCACAGACAAGTTTGATCTTAGCTCAAACTCCATCCTCAAAAATCTTGGAGGACCTGGAATTCCACCATGGAATACAATTTTCCTAGAAGGGGGACAGAAGATTATAAGGGATTGAATTTAAAGTCCTAATATTTCAGGATCAATGAGTTTCTCAGAAAGTTTTCTAAGAGAACCTGCGGAGTATTGGAAACTAATGTTCTGATTTAGGGTAGGTTGGGAGAGGATATAGGGCCAAATCTAGTACAACAGGGTATGAAGACTAATTCTACTTAAAGTGGTTTTTCAAAGATCAGAGCCTTTTGATCCTGCTTCCTTGAACTCCCTATCTCTGGGTTTGACCTTGTCTTTGGGCCCTACAGGCCTCTGGTCCAGGTCCTTCTTCCCAGCTGAGGAGGTTAGCTCGGATACCCCTGGGGAGAACTTGGGGACAGGCAGGGCCCTAGGATAGAGTCAGCAGAAATGCCAGCTTCACAAAGCAGAGCTTCACACCTGTCCCCTTCCGGCAGTCCTATGCCTGGCCACTGCCCCTGGAAATAGTCCTGCCAAGCAGCTTGGCGTGTTAGCAGCTCTAATGGACAGTAAACTTTGTGCAAGCCTGTAAGAGCTTTGGATTCCTAAGCTGCCTGGTGAAAATAGGTTTCTTAGAGGCCTGTGCCAGACTTAGTTCCTGCAGCGTGGTTGGGATTAAGGACTTCCAGAACCTTCACTCAATTCAATTTAAATGAGCAAAGATTTACTTAGCTGCCAGCACAGTTTCTGGAGACCAGTGCACAGGACTCCACTAACCCTTCTCCTATTCCAGTCCTTTTTTACATTCTGCTAGCAGCTCAATTTTTTAAAAACTTTTCTTTTTTTTTAATTTTTACAGTTTTTATTTATTTATTTTGAGAAAGAGAGAGAGAGCAAGAGCAAGCATGCAGGGGAGGGGCAGGAGTGGGGGAAAGAGAATCCCAAGCAGGCTCTTTGCTGTCAGCTCCATTGCATGAACCCAGAGGTCATGACCTGAGCCAAAACCAAGAGGAAGATGCTTAACCGATGGAGCCATCCAGGTGCCTTAGTAGCTGAATTTTCTTAAAGCCAGAATTCCATGTTTCAAGGCTTTTGAGTAAGAGAGACATGAGTTCAAATTCCTCTGCCACTCACTAACTGCGTGACACCCACCATCACTGAGCTTTAGTTTCTCCATCTGTAAAACATCAAGCTCATAGGATTGTACATGAGAATTCAATGAGATTGTGCATGAGCATAGGCTAGGGCCCATCACCCAGAAGGCCATGATCAGTCAATAGTAGCGATCAAACCAATAAGCAAATAAAACTATAAAGCCTCCCAGCTCCTATCAAACATCCCTTTGCCCAGACACCTCCCATAATTCTCTACCACCCACAGGACAAAGTCCTGCCATCTTTACCTGGCTCTCAAGGCCTTCCACATAGAGCCATATTTCAAGTGCTTACTAACTGCATGTGGCTTATGGCTGCCATACTAAACAGTACGGAATAGAACATCTGACGGTTGCAGAACATCTACTGGGAAGCCCTGTTGTAGCTGATACTATCGCTGTGTGGGGGGAGTGGGGGAGCAAGGAGTGTGGGGAGGGGCAGGGTGACTGTTCATCCTGGATGTTTCCATCCTGGTATCTGTTTATTTTATAGGGAACCTGAGCCTGTGGCCTCTCAGGTGTCGGTTCTGATTCCTGATGAAAGGATCTTAGGTGAGGGCCATGGTGTCGTGTTGTCTTGGCCTCTGGCCAGGTTTTCCAGTTGCTTCTAGGTCTCAGCCTCAGCTGTGCTGGGCTGAGAGCACCCACCTCATGGGCTGGGGAGCCATTCAGTCTCTCCTGGGCTCTCTGTTTTCTACCTGCCCAGCTTGTACCTTCCTGCCTTCCTCCTGGCTGGGACTTTCCACTCCCAGCCTCTTGCATTCTGCTAGTACTTCACTTCTCTGACCCTTTAGGGCTCTTTGGCTTCCCTAGGCCCTTTTTCCCACCACCACAGGGTGTGCTCTGAGGAGCTGGGCAATCCCCAGGGGATCACCTCTTTAGGCCCCTCTGGTGTACCCTATTTTGCTTGAATTGTTTCAGGAGGAGTTTGGTCTCTCTGGCTACAATGCCAGTCCCAAAGGGCTGAGCTGTTATCTCCTATTGATTTCCCACAGCACCAAGGAAGAATGAATGAATGAATGAACAAATGAATGAATGGGTTTGACAGGCAGTGAACCCCTTCTGTTTCTACTCACCACCCTCTGCCCTCAAGAGGGACTCTGAGTAAGAACTGTGAGGGATGGTCTTCCAGAAACTCCAGGTAGGAGTCAGCCATAGTGACACTGTCTGTCTGTCTGGGAGAGTGTTGGAGACTAAATGATTTCTTCCTAGGAAGGGTAGTGGGTACTCGGGAGTTTTGGGGGTGGGAAGGCGGATTTTGAGACAGAACTGGAAGAGAAAGGGACAGAAGTGGGGGGCACAGTAGAAATGAGAGAAGTGGGGGTGGGGAAACAGAGGGAAGTGGGAGGGAGAGAGGGAAAGCAGGGCACAAAGAGGGGGAGATCCTTGCCTTGCACATCTCCTGGCCCCTGATGTGGCTGTGCTGATATCTCCAGCACTAATTGCTTCATTTAATAATACTGCTCTATAAAATTTCAGCAGCTGAGAGCAAGTGTAAGGGAAGATGACATAATGCATTAATAATGCAGGCAGCCAATGGAGCTGGGCTCCTGGGGAGCTCCATTAAGGAGCCACTGCTGCCGTCCTCTTCCTCGTACCAGCTACCACTCCGGGCAGGGCAGCGGGTGTCCTTGGGCCTTTGCAGACTGCAGGGTTTCGGAGCTGCGGCCCAGAGGCAGCACCAACAAACAGGAGGCTGGGGCGGCCTTAGCCTTCCCATAAACTCCGGAAAGTACTCCCCCCACATTCTTTGATCTGGACAATTGATGTTTTCTCAATTTTACGTAAGTGCTACGCACGGTTTCAGGACTGCTGCCTTAAATCCCACCCCCACCCCCCACTGCTCCTTCCCGACCACTCAGATTAGCAGCCCTTCCACCACCTCCACCACTGGCTGAAGTTCCTGGGGCAGCTCTCCTGATGGTTTTGTTTTAAATCTCAGTCTCATCTTTCTCTTTGCATCTGCATCTCAGTCTTTTTGTCGCTGTCCCTTAGGGACAGGGAGGCAATCCTCTCTTTCAGGACAAAGAACCTGTCATCCTAAACATGTTCAGCTGGTTTCTCTCAAGTCAGCATCAGCATCACCCCAAGCCCTCTGTAAGTGTCTGCACATGCACAACAGTCTGTCCCCAAAACTGCCAGCAGGCATCCCGATCCTAAAACTGCAGGTCACTACGTGGTTCCATACTGGTGCAAAACCTGCTCTTTTCCCATTGCCTGCAAAAACCAGTCCTGGACCACCCCCAACAAAACCCTCTAATTTGGGGCTTCTCATCCTGGGGTTTATCTAAGAAGATGCTTTAGAGTGCTGCAGAACCCCTGGAAATTATGCAATAATCTCTGTACATATACGCATTTCTCTGATAAAAATGTCTACAACATTTTCCTGTTCTCACATGGGTCCTGAATCCCCTGAACCTCAATAATCCTAAAATCCAGCTCTATCCTTGGGGAGTTAGGTCCTTAGGTAGCAGAGGTATTTAGATGGATCTTTCATTCCATCTCTGCATCTATGGCTCTAAATGAGGCCCTCTGTATCTCACCTGGATTGCTGTAGTCTAAGTTTATGTCAAAGGGGACCATGGGCTAGCAATAAAGAAGGCAAGAAGAAGCCCAACATTCATCTTAGACTCAAGGTAGAACGAAAACTCATGCTTCAAGTCTTAGTATCCAAGTGCAGCCTGGTGCCGCTCTTTCACAGTAGGACTGAAGTTTGTGTTGGCAATTCAGTGTTCTCCAGGGGTGCCTGGGTGGCTCAGTCGGTTAAGCGGCTGACTTCGGCTTAGGTCATGATCTCACGGTTCGTGGGTTCGAGCCCCGTGTCAGGCTCTGTGCTGACAGCTCAGAGCCTGGAGCCTGCTTCAGATTCTGTGTCTCCCTCTCTCTCTGACCCTCCCCTGCTCACACTGTCTTTCTCTCTCTCTCAGAAATAAATAAAACATTAAAAAAAAAAGTGTTCTAAGTGTTCTCCAGAAAAGGCTTCCTTTCCCAGGAAGAAAGGTAGGAGACAAACATGTGTTGGGCACTTTCTATGTGCAAGGTTCTGTCCCAAACAGTCTGGCGTGATCCTGATCACATCCCAGGAAGGCAGATCCTCCAGTCCCACTTCACTGAGGAGGAAACTGAGATTCCAAGAAGTTAAAAAACTTGAGCAGTAGAGTCAAGATGTAAACTGAGGCATTTTTATCATTCAAGTCTAGCACCTTCCATTATACGGAATTGCCTGGCCTTAAACAGTAGCTCTTGGAGGGACATTTCTGGGAGCAAGTCTGGCTAATTCCCACCTCCATGTTCCCATTTCTCACTGCCTGGTCTCCACATGTGTAAGTCCCACCCTCTTAAATCCTACTTCCACCATCAAGCTTTTTCTAGATAGTTTTTCAGTGACCACTTTGTATGGGATGACTGATGTGAGTCGATGTTAACTATACAAAGGGGTGGGCTGCAGTGGACACTATTGATTTTTAGCCAAAATCCATTTTTCCCATTTATTCTTGTCTAACAGATCCTGATTTCTATAGGATATTTATTCCTTTTTCACTCAGTGGAGAGAGACCCATCTCTGCCCCACGAGGGAACTGCAGTTGGTCCAAGCCAGTCACAGAAATGCTACTCCCTCACCAGTGGTCAGCCTAGGAAGGGGCATGTGACCTAGTTCTGGCTTGTGAGATGATGGGAGAGATCGCTGGGAAGCTTTTGGGAAAGAGACATGGGAAGAGACAGCCTCTCCCTCCTCAGTGGGATATTTCCATGCCTGGAACTGCTGTGGGCATCCTGTCACCCACTAGTCAACGGTGCAGAGCAGTAAGAGAAGGACTTCTTGAGCTGCTGTACCAGGCACCATGAGCCTGCCTGCCTCTGAGACTCTGCTATGAGAGATAATAAATTCCCTTGCAGTTAATGCCAATTTGAGTTGACATTTTTTTTTGTTATTACTGACAAAAACCTCATAGCTGATACATTCTCCCTTCTTTAACATACAGTATTTGTACTGTTTGTCTGACACATATCACATCAATTGCCTTGTCATCTCTTTTGTGTTGTCTTGTGTTGTTATTTAACTTTTTTGTGTGTTTATGTCTTGTCTGTGAAGACTACACCAAGCTCTTCCAGCCCACATAGATGTTCTCCCCCTGCCAAATCCATATGTTGAAATCCTAACCCCCATTGTGGTGGTATGTATTTGGGGATGGGGCCTTTGGGAGTGTAGCTCTCCCAAATGGAATTAGTGCTCTCATAAAAGGGATCCTGGAGGGCTCTCGTGCTACTTTGTGAAGACACAGTGAGAAGACTAACACCTATGAACCAGTCTGCAGGTCCTCACCAGACACTTAATCTACTGATCAGTTGATCTGTTGATCCTGGAGTTCTCCAGAACTATGAGAAATAAGTATTTGTTTTTTAAGCCACCCAATCTATGATTTTTGTTACAGCAGCCTGAATGGGGTAAGACACAGTTTTATTGGGCAACCTGGATGTTAATCAAATACCCTCAGGAATAAATCTAGAATGACAGCTGGGAAGAGTAATGAATGGAGATACCTAGAGCTATGCTGTGGTATAGCAGGGGGACCTGCACTAACCTAGGGGTAGGGAATGCGACTCAGAGAAATTGAGATCTGAAGGATCCGGGGAGCAAACTGGGTAAAAACGAAATGGGGAAATGCATTCCAGGTTGTGAAAACAGTAAGACCTGTCCTCTCTGCTCCATCCCTACTACCACTAACCTGATGCAGGCCCCCATCACTTTTCATGTGGAATATTACTGGGTTCCCAGCTTGCAACTGTGTTCCTCTCAAATGCATCTTCTTCCCATCCATGAGAGTTAGTTATGAAAAACCCTTTGGTGGCTTCCACCATCTACCAAGACAAGGCCAATTGCTTTCTTTTTTTTTTTTTTAATTTAAAAAAAAATGTTCATTTATTTTTGAGAGAGAGACAGAGTATGAGCCGGGGGGAGCAGAGAGGGTGGGAGACATAGAATCTGAAGCAGGCTCCAGGCTCTGAGCTGTTAGCACAGAGCCTGATGTGGGGCTGGAACTCACAAACCATGAGATCATGACCTGAACCAAAGTCAGATGCTGAGCCACCCAGGTGCCCCACGGCCAATATCTTTAATAAGGCTCTGCAATGATCTGATCTCTATTTGCTTCTCTATCCTTATTTTCTGGCTCTTCCAACTTCTGAGAACTCCCTACTTGTAGTTTTCAATCATACCAGATCATTGGATCTTTCTATACCGTTCTCTGAGCCTACAACATTCTTCCAACCTTCCTTTGGGTGACTGTCCTGACTCAGCTGGGGCATTGTATCACCTGGATTGGACTCAGTGGCCCCTTCTGTGCTTCTACAGCACTCTGTGCATATGAAAGTGGTCTACTGACATGTGTTCCCCCAACTAGAACTGAGCATGTCCCAGGTAGGGACAATGTCTCCTCTCTCACTGTACCCCTGAGAACTTACTAAAGCCTGGCATACAGCATTCCCTCAGGAAACATTTACTAAGCTGCATTTTAGCACTTACTTACAGTCTGGCATTGATCATATTATATTCCACATGACTGTATTGTATTCCATCAATTGCTTCATGTGTGCTAATTTTGACTCTACACTGAGATTCCAAGTTCCTGGAGGCCAGACTCTATCTTACATTTCTCAGCAGTCTTCATCACCCCAACCTAGAGGATCCACTAAATAAGCATTCAAAAAGTGCTCAATTAATGAAGGGATGAATGTGTAAATGGATGGATAGCATTAAATAAATAATTAATGTTTTCCTTCTACCTTTCCAGTTGGAAAATTATGAGTGAATCCTCCTCTTGTTGCATCCTTGTGGGCAGGGCTCAGGAGAAAAGGCTTCCTAGAAACATGAGTGTTCATGGGGAATTCTCCAAGCCTTTACCTTCCCAGCTAATCCCTGATAGCTTTATTGCCAAAGCTGGCTTCACCCTCCTAGCTGAGGGGACTGGAGGAGGGGAGATACCAAAGGTTCCAAGCCACATGTGGCCCTGAACTTTCCAGACTGGAGCCCTACCACTCCCTCCTCCCTGGCTACACTGCTTGGTGGCTAAGTAACTCATAGATTAAGGCCCAGGAACTCAGGTCCTTCTCTTCTCCTACTGTGGTTACTTCCTCTGGCCCAGGAGACTGGATGTGCTCCTGCTAATGGTCTGGAGGTGCTCTCTCCTGCTGGCCCAGACTTCCAGGAGGTCTTGAGAGGGACAAAAGTCTGGAGAAGTTGGGAAACACTGAGCAGGCCTATGCCTAAGGTAGACCAGATGACAGCCAGCAAGTTGTACTGAGGATTCTCTAAGTGGGCTTCATAGCCCAGAGTCTCCCCAGGAGACAGTCTAAGAGGAAGAGTAGAGGAAGGAAGAACTGAGTCTCCTGTGATGTGTCCCCTTAAAAACTGATCTGCCAAGGCTATTTGCAGATGCAAGTGAGGCCTTGCCTGCTACTGGACATGGAGCTTGACAAAGGGCCCAGAGTTGTACCCAGATTTGCCTGTGCTTGAAGGTCAGCTGACTCTGAGTGTGACCTGGGCTGCTCCTGTCTCTGAGCCTCCGAGTGTTACAGAGAAACAGGATCAGCTATGTAACTTGTGGGGTCCAGTGCAAAATGAAACAGTGGGGTCCCTTGTTCAAAAGTTTTAAGAATTCTAAGATGATAAGAGAACTTTAAAGCAAGCAGAGTATCCATTGATGCACTAGGATGTGTGTGACTGTACAGACTGCTTCTGTTTGAGGCAGGCTCCAGGACTGGGAGCCTAGGTTGGAGGTTACAAGGCTAAGAAAACTCAAAGTGGCTGTTAGTCCCAGTGCCTTTTGGTTTAAATTAAGGCGCCTAGGAAGTTGCTTCTAGAATAGAATTCACCTCACTACCAAGAAAGAGGGAACACATTACTCCCTTAGTGACTAAGAGTCTACAAAATTTTGGCAAATGAGCCTTCAAAGAAGGTAATTCAGAGCCAATATGGAGATTTTTAAAAGGACTTGAACAGTAGGGCTTTATTTAAATGGAAAAATATACTCTAACTTGAATAGAAGGACTCAATTTTGCAAAAGTGAAAATTTTCCCCTAAATGAATCTGTTAATTCAATGTTGGTCCAATCAAATATCAACAGGATAATCTTTGTTTTAAATTTGGCAAAATGGTATTAAGATTGATGTGGAAAAATAAACATGGGAGGAGAACCAGGAAATTAAAAAAAAAACTAAAATAAGAGGATAGGAGCTCAGACATTATAACACATTTTCAAGAGCACATAAAGGGGCCCCTGGGGCCCCCTTCAGCTCAAGCAGGTCCAGTGGATGTTCCTATCTGCTCCTGTAGCCCTGACTGCTGCATCCTGGGCCAAGGCTTGCAGGTTGTGTTCCTCAGATTCCAGGCCACTTGGGCTGCTCTGCCTAGGTGCTTATCAGGCCCAACAGGAAGGTAGGGGAGCTGCCCACTCACTGCCCATTGCCTCCGGGTTGCACACACATGGGTGGCTTCAATCCTTGAAGGGCCTTGCTACAAAACCCTCTTCCTGCAGGTTAGACTCATAAAGAAATCTGTACCCAGTTCCAGGTGCCTGGCCTCACTTGTCAGTCCTGAGGGTAAGGGGGTCATCAAGCCAAGAAAAGTCTTAAACAAGGCAGCAGCCTACTGCTCTAGGCACTGGCTGATGCATGGAACTAGGTTCCTCTCAGTTATCAGGGGTGGTATACACACACTGAGCTGTTGAGAACCCCAGCGTGGCATTGCTTCTTTCCACTGGCTGTTACCTGGGTCCTTGTGGCTTGGTTTTCCTTGAATATTTGCAGCCAAACTTTGAAGCATTAATTAAAGGACAGGGAAAAATTAGGATGAACATGTGATTTAGAGGAAAAGGTGAACTGATTAAAACTGGGTGTGATGTTTCTCTGAGTGTTGGGGGCTTGCCTTCCTTCATCACTCTCCCCAGCCCCTTTCATTCCCAGTGATAACTAAGAGGACTATTCCAGAAAGCAGTGGAGATCCAGATACGTGGACACTCTTAGTGCCTCCTGGTAGCCCTGGGCTCTGTTCCCACAAGGGACACTTGCTTCACTTGCTTCTCTATGAATTTGTTTTGGGGGCAAATGGTTTGGAGTGAGTGAAACAAAATCCCATGGTGGTAGTTTATCTCCCTTCCGGAAACCATTGTTTGTGTTTGCCAAAAAACAAAGCAAATTGCCTTTTGTCTAAACTGGGAACAGAGATCTTGTTGAGCCAGGGGTGGATTTCTAATCTTCTTTCTCTGCATCTGACATAGGACTAGTGGTCTTTGTCCTGAACGGAGTCATTGCAGACGTCTGAGAGAGAAAAAGCAAATTTGCCAGCAGCCCGAGTGGGGTCTGGTGTGTTGACATTCACTGGCTGAGACTTAGATCAGCTGTCACTGCAGACAGACCTGTTTCTTATTTTAATGCTGCGGCATAAACCGAGAGGCTGCAAGTGCAGCTTCCAGCAGGGGCTGGAGCTCAGGGCACATCAGGTTCTTAAAAGGTCCTTAGAAGAGTCTTGCAGAGACCAGCTTCCTGAGAGCAGAAAGGGCTGAGGGCCTGGGGCCCAGCATCGCACCCCTCCTCCCAGTCCCCGTCTGCTGCATTGCACCACAGATTCAGTGAAGACATCATCCTCAACCTGTTCAGAGAGCTGCTTGCTGCTCAGCTCTGACAATTAGACTGGCTGCTGCAGAGAAGTACTCATCCTCACTGACATATGGCTTTTTAAAGTGATAAATTGCATTAGCAAATTTCTTATTAGCTCTGCTGTCAGGAGGGAGCTCCTGCCATGTTAGCTTGCTGAGGCTGATGTATAACTTCCCGGCCATTAATTACCATGCCAAGGGCTAAAGAGACTCAGAGGCTGGTGGGTGGAGGCCCTCATTCTCTCTTCCCCCTCCCATGGGAGGTCAGGGAAGCTGGTCTTGGTGTTGAGCTGTCTTAGCTCTGACTTGCAGTGGGCTCTGCACTTTGCGCTCCTGATCCTGGTAGGTATGGCCCAGGATGCCCAGACATCATCTGGGCTGGTTGGAGCTGGGTTCTCCCTTAGGACCTCTAGGATTTGGCAGCTTGGAATCTGCACAGCATCTCCTTTAGAGCTACGTGTTCAATGCAGAGCCTTGACTGTGTCCCAGAAGGTGCTCTGGCCTCTCCCTGGGGGTTCAAAGCCACTGATTCTTCTCCTACCCCCTCCCCTCACTCCAGGCAGCTGAAGAGTCTCCTCCTCAAAGGTGACATCATGTCTCATGCTCAGATCTTTTCTTGGTGACTATCCAAGGAACTGCATATTCAGGATGGTCAATCCCTGATTTCTATGGGCTCAGGATTCTATTTTACACAGGAATTGCATAAAACACACTCATCAATGGGCAAAATGAGAGAAGGAACATTTCATTTTTTTTTGTTTTACCTATTGCCCCAAACTAGTAACCATTTGGGCATGGGTTCGACTCCTTTGAGAATCAGGCAGAACAAACAGATTCTCATGTCCAGGAAAACACACATACTCACACTTGTGCATTAAGTTTCAGGGCCTTCTCAGACCCTTGGCAGCCCATTTGTGAATCCATGTTTTATAAATGCCCTTTCCAAGCCCCTCAGAGCAGCTGATCCCTGGGAAGGGACCATATCGGCAGCCTCTTGCCACAGGAAGTGAACTAGCCTTTCCTAAAACAACAGCAGAGATGGCTCCCCAGGGCAACCCTGGGCACTGTCTGGTGAAGGGCACTACATGCAATTGCATCATTTCTTGGGTTACATTAGACATGGTAGGTCTGAGAAATGGGCTCAGGGAAGCAATGATTCTGTGGCCAGGTCTGCATTAACAACTCCTGAGAAATCAGTTTTGTGGTTGGGACATTTTCTTGTCCTGGTGTGCTCCTTCTAAGAAGGGAGGTGGGGGTGGGGAGGAAGAGGCAGAGACTGGCAGAAAAGGGGAAGATTCTGAAATGGGTGTAGGGGAGGGTGGATGTGTGAGTGAGTGAGTGAGTGAGTGAGTGAGTGAGTGAGTGAGTGAATGTGTGTGTGTGTGAGAGAGAGAGAGAGAGAGAGAGAGGCAGAGAGAAGGGAGGGGAAGAGTGCTGAATTCCCCACTATTCAGCTTTAGGATGTTTGAGATGGAATCTTGGAAAAATTATGAGGATGGATTTGTACTTTTTTACATGCATGGCCTCAAATCCTGTATTATATTGAGCTTTGGCTGGGAATAATGCTCTGTTCTGTGAAGTTTAACATGCTTCTTTCTTGTCACCTCTCAGAAGGCTGGGCTTGAGGAAACAGGATGGCGGAAAGGTGGAAACAAATTCCCTAAGTAGCTGCCAAATTATTCTCCAGGGTTCCCAGTTGTTTCCATGACTCCCTGAGGAAAGCAGGAGGTCAAAAGTGCTGTAATAAAACCAGACCCAGCCAGGGTTCCATTGCGGGATAGAAGGCCTGATAAGCAGCCCAGCATGGATTGCCTCTTTCTCTGAACTTGGGAGTACATCTCGACATTAGCCCAGATCCCAGTGCGGCCTCTGGCCTGCAGGTGGTCCAGGCCCACCCTCACCTTCCCCCTATCCCTCTCCCTCCAGGTTGGTGCAGAGATGAGCTGGGCTCTTACTCCAACCCTTCCTAGCACCTGTCTGGTTTCCCAAGAATCCTTCCAGGATGGCACAAGTTGGGATCCAGCCCCACCGGTTTGACCTGCTCACCATCCCCTTTGGGTGCGTCATGTCCGGGCCCCAGCAGGTTGGCTCATATCTGAGGAGGCCACTCATTGGGCTTCTAGCTCCACACCAAAGCCCTCCTTGTCTATCCAGCTCCATGGCCCAGAAACTGG
This sequence comes from Crocuta crocuta, assembly GCF_008692635.1. NCBI lineage: Eukaryota > Metazoa > Chordata > Mammalia > Carnivora > Hyaenidae > Crocuta > Crocuta crocuta. The sequence goes on along the minus strand of NW_027551558.1, from coordinate 13,398,905 downwards.
GGCATGACAAGCCACCTGCCAGCATCCCACTTGCTCCTCCTTTACTCTAGGGACAAACACCAATCTGGCCACTGACAGACGCTGAAAGGGCCCATGATTGTGTGAACTGGGGAGAAGCCTACTCAGATTGACTTGGTTTCTCTTAGGACTGTTGGGCCTGGAATTAAATACATCTTCTCCCTGCTTATAGGCCAAGATAGGGCCCTGAAGCAGAGGGGTCGTTCCAGGGAAAGGACACTGTTGGTTGCCAAGAGGATGCTATTCTGCAATGACACATGGGTGGAGGGAAAGGAACCCATCCCTGAAAAGGTTCCCCGAACATCTCGTGTCTGTCCTGCATGGCCTCAGCACTTCCTCCTTTCCAGCTCTGGGATTCAAAGTGGGCTCTGCACTTTGGGCTTCTGATACTGGTAGGATGCCTCATGCCATGCCTCTTGCTAGCTTACTCCCTGCTGGGATCAGGTTAGGCTGTGTCTGAAGTTAGGGGCCTTCCCCCAGTCTTGGCAAGGAGCAGCATCAGTGGCCCAGGAATGTTGGAAGCATGGGATATGTTTTTCTAGGAAGTTAACTTTCAGGAAAAAGATTTGAAATGGGGGAAACTGAACAGCCTCCCAACTTTGTGTCCTGAGACCCTTGTACTCCATAGCAACCAGAATTCCATGAAGAGGAAACAACTAACTAAAGCAGCCTCCCCACTTCCCCCCATCTCTTTCTGTCCCGATCACAATCTTGCCTTTATTTGTGTGTTCGTGTCCTAGATACTGTCTGTCTTCTTCTACTACTTCCTCATTCATTACCTCATGAGAGTAGGCCCTTGTCTTGTTAATTGTCACATCCCTGGTGCCCAGGAGAGGGTCTGGCTCCCAGTAAAGGTGTGTGATCATTATGTGTTGATATGATGAGAATGGTTAGTATGTGAAGAGGAGGCCAGGACCAGAGAGGCCATCGGAGTAGGAGTGAAAGGGACATCTGACACCATCCTTTTCATGACCCTTCATGGGCTAGGTGGGTGAAGTCCAAGTTTGTCATCATAACATGCAAGGCCCCAATCCATCTTCCTCGGCTCATTTCCTGCTAGTTGTGCCCCTCACCCCCTGCCCCGACCCTGGTAAAGCCTCTGATGCTTCAGCTTCTCCAAACTGTTAAGTGACTCCACATTCCAGGGGGTTCCTTCCCATGTGCCCACCTGGAATGCCTTTTGTCTACGTAGTTAGGAACTGTGATACCTAGTTTTTACAGTGACTGTGAAGATTAAGGGTTAGAGTATAGAACAAGTTCCTAGCTCATGCTTTGCGCCAAACTGAGTCCTCATTAAATGCTACGTAGCATCCCTCTCTTTCCTCTCTGTCTGGGAAATGCATCAGCACAGGGGGCCCTCTTCTGAGATGCTTCAGGCCATAGTTCTCTGTTCTTCTCACAGTTAGAGATGTGTTAGGGAGTCTGTGTTCCCAAGCTGTCCCCCAGGGCAGAGGCATCTATACCTCATTTGTACTTAATATGATACTTGGTACAATAGTAGGAGTTAAATGTATGTCTGCTCAATAAATGGAACCAAGGGCCTGTGAGGCAATGGGTTGTTCATCTTTTCAGAGCGAGAGCACACACTGATGCTACTCAGAAGGAAGGTCATTATCTGGGTCCTGCTGGCCTGGGAAACCTAGGGGTGGGGGTGGGAGTCTCCCTTCTGTGGCCTAATTGGCCATCTAGTACAACCAGCCATGAAATCAGAATCCACATCCCAAGCACCACAGCCACATCCAACTTTCCATCAATAAAGTATTCAGCTGCTCCACAGCCACAGTCTGCTCTGTGTCTGGAAGGGAGGAGTTCTTCCCACTCAGTGCCCGATTCCCACTCCTCCTGGGCACATACTGTCTCCTCAGTCCCTGGATCAGGCCTTTGTTATCCTACCTCTGTGCCTTTACCAATGCTCTGTGCCCCATGCCCACAAAACAGGACTGCCTTTGCTCCTCCTCCTCCTTATCCAACTCCCACCCACCCTTCTCCAAGGCCCACCACCTCTGTGAAATTTTCATTAGCAGTGATCTTTCCCTGCCATGGATCCCAGATATGCATCTGAACAGCAAAACCACATTTCACAGTCACAGACAGGTGGGATTAGGTGTGGTTTTTTTTAGATTTTATTTTTTAAGTTATCTCCACACCCAATGTGAGGCTTGAACTCACAATCCTGAGATTAAGAGTTGAACGCCCCACTGACTGAGCCAGCCAGGCACCCCTGGGATTAGTTCTTGAGTGAACCCATCCTAGTTCATATGGGATAAAGACCCTTGACTTAAAATAATGGCTTGCTGTTGCTGTAGACTGGGGCTGGGGCACTTAGTAGAAAGCAGAAATTGGAATTTCCAATGAAAACCTATGGGAGCTTTCAGGGGCTTCTGCCTGGCCTGGACTCCTAAAGCTTCCCCACTTCAACCAAGGCTCACTCTCTGGTCTTGTCCCTACTCCAGAACAATTATTCTGTAGGGCAGGGCAGGAGAACATTTAGGTCGAAGACAGAGTGATCTCTGGCCACAATATGTTGCTTCTGGGTACATGATGCCTGCTGTTTAATGTGGTGAGCTTGGGATGTTGTGAGATTGCCAACACAGCAGTGAGCTGAAGGCAGATTCTGGAAAGAAAGGGCATTTGTATGGGGACCCATGGCCAACCCTGTATAATCAGAGCAGTAGGGTCCTGCTTTGTGCATCTTGAAATTAGGTGTGAATAAGATATTTGAATCATTTGAATCATTATTCAAATGATTTTGATCAAATGTTTCCTATAGTGTGATAAGAGTTGGCCCAATGCCTGCAGGATGGTGTGTGAAAAATGGGCATAGGATATGGGTTTGGAGTCAGGCAGATGGGGCTTGAATTGGGTTCTGCTTGTTGTTTGGCTGAGGACCACAGACCAGACACTTACTTTCCTGGGCATTCACACACACTTATATATATTTATGTGTATATATAACCAAGTGTCAATATGTGTGTGTGTGTGTGTGTGTGTATGTGTATATACTTATGTATCTGTGTATGCATATTGAGTGCATGTATGCATGCATGTAATATGTTTAGCTCTACAGACAGAGCACTTTGATTTTTTGAGGATTCTTTATGTGCTAAACACTATGTCAAGCATTTTATTTTCAATGCCTTCATTTAGCCCTCACAACAACTATGGGAGGAAGATACTATTATTCCCATTTTACCACTGGCAAACAGAATTTTAAGAGAGTGGTTAAGTAATGTGCCATAAGACACATTTATGAAAGGGCAGAACTGCGATTCAATGTCAGGGTTTCTAAACACTGAGACATTTTGCTTTCCTGTAAAATGAGACTAAAAATATGTCACTTTGTGGTATCTGAGGAAGAAACAAGATAAGCCCTATGAAAGACTATTGTAAACTGTAAAGTATTAGTTTCCAAAGAAGACTCAATTATTGCCCTCAAGCACTTTATAATCTGACTGAGTTCATCAATACAACCAGCACAGTGCTTAGGTAAATCTAACCAAGTGTCAAAACATATGGTGTACACCTTAACTAAGTGATTCAATGTAGCATCATCATGAATGGGACAAACAGACAGGGCATGCCTCCTGACATGACAGGATGCAACGGGGAGGACACAGCATCACCTTCATAGTATATTCTTGCCCCCAATTAGCCTGAATCCAATCAGGCAAATCCAGATTGGGGAACATTTTACAAGACAATTTGCCTGGACTCTTCAAAAATGCCAATGTCATAACCAAAACGGAGACAGGGAGAGACCGTGCTAGGTTAAAGGAAAATAAAGACACACAACAATTAAATATACTTTGTGAATCTTGATTGTATCCTGTGTGGGTTTTTTTTTTAAGCCATAAAGGATATTTTGGGAGAATCAGAGAAATTTAAATATGTTTTATAAGTTAGCTAATATTACTGCATCAGTGTTAAATTTCTTAGGTGTGATAATGATATTGTGGTTATAGGAGGAATTATGGGAGGAAAGTTCTGGTTCCTAAGTATTTGGAATGAAATGTAATGATACCTGTGACTTTCAAATGCTTTTGCAAAAACAAAGAGTAGATAGATAGATAGATAAATAGGCAATAAATGTATAAATATAATATATAAATATATGTATACTTACATATTTATATAAAAAGAAAAAAAGAAACAAATGGCAAAATGTTAATACTTAGTAAATCTAGATGAAAGATTTATAGGTTTTCCTATATGATCCTTTCAATTTGTCTCTAGGTTTGAAAATTTCGCAGCAAAAATTGAGACTTGAGCAAACAGGTTTAATAGAGAGGGTAAGTAATGTATCATTAAACATATGTATTAGATGGTGGATCCAGGGTTCAATGTATGCCCCAGTGCTAAAGGGAGATAGCTATTTATTTATTTATTAGTTGTTTTAGTGACAGATTTTTTTAAATGTTTATTTATTTTTGAGAGACTGAGAGAGGAAGAACATGAGTGCAGAGGGGCAAAGAGAGAGGGAGACACAGAATCTGAAGCAGGCTCTAGGCTCTGAGCTGTCAGCAGAGAGGCTGGGCAGGGCTCAAACCCACAAACCACAAGATCATGACCTGAGCTGAAGTTGGACCCTCAACCGACTGAACCAACCAGGTGCCCTGGGAGATAGCTATTTAAAGGAACCTAGAACTGAACACTTTTATAATATCTCCAGCAAGTATATTTCTTCATTGGCTCCATTTTTAATCACTGGGGTAGCCCAAGAGGGGGCCCCACATAGTTCCAGGGTCTGGGGCAGCTTCTCCACTCTTGTGCAGCAATGACTCTAGTAGTGAGCTGTTCAGTAGAGCTGCTTTCCCTTTGACTCTAGTGTAGTCAAAATAGTTCCTTGCCCCAGCCTCCAGGTTCCTAAGAGACAAGGCTCAACATCCTTGCAGAAACTGGGAACCCTCTTTGGTGCTGTGGTTTCTATGATTGCAAACAAAATCCAAAGGAGGGACAAAGATGGTTAGAAAAGAACCTTCAGCAAACATGCCTGTGGTCACCATCAGAGTCATCTGAGGTGCTTATTTAAAATGCCTTGCCATGCCTGGGTGGCTCAGTCAGTTAAGCATCCAAGACTCAGTTTTGGCTCAGGTCATGATCTCAACAGTTTGTGAGAGTGAGCCCCACGTTGAGCTCTGTGCCGACAGTGTGGAGCCTGCTTGGGATTCTCTCTCTCCCCCTCTCTCTGCCCCTCCCCCTTCCCCCCACCCTCTCAAATAAATAAACTTTACTTTATTTTTTTTTTAATGTTTTATTTATTTCTGAGAGAGAGAGAGAAACAGCATGAGCAGGGGAGGGTCAGAGAGAGAGGGAGATACAGAATCTGAAACAGGCTCCAGGCTCTGAGCTAGCTGTCAGCACAGAGCCCAACGGGGGCTTGAACCCACAAACCATGAGATCATGACCTGAGCTGAAGTCAGACGCCCAACTGACTGAGCCACCCAGGGGCCCCTAAACAAATAAACTTTAAAATGCCATGCCTACTGAGGCTGGGGCCTGGGAATCTTCATTTTAACCAGCACCCCAGGGAATGCTGCAGCACACTAAAGTCTGAGAATCAACAACATGGCTTAAAATCCAAACCTCCGTAGCTGGCATTCAAGGCCTTGTAAAGCTTGGCTTCCTTAATCTCCAGCATTATTTTCCCCTGCAGTCAGGCTAAAGGGTCCCCTAACCTACTCTCCAGCCTGGGCTTTTGCTGTCCTACCTTTCCTTGGAATCTTTCCTTTCTCCCCTCAATCTACGTGATGCCAACTGAGCCTCAAGACTGAATTCAAGTCCCACCTATTCCCCAGAGTCTTCCTGATCACCCCAGCCCATGTCCCAAGGGTTGCTCCCTTTCTCTGACACCAGTGTTAAATTGGTGGCTCCTCTATGATGGTTTGTTACTTGCTTTGGTTGAGTTCACGTCATTCTCCTGACCACCTGTGAAATCCTGGAGAGCAGGGTTCACATCTTTTTCTCTTGCATCCTCCTCAGTACCAAGGATAAAGTTTAAGTCCTGGGTAGGTCCTTAGAACCAGGTTGCTAGTAACCAAATTGAGGGAGCGATGGGAGAAGAATAGTGTAAAAGAGAGGGGAGAGAGAAGAGGGAGAGGATTAGATGTGGCCATGATAGCCTTTGTGCAGAGCATAGAGCCTTTTGGTTGAGTCTGAGATTCTGGCTCTGTGGATGGGTGTTATTAGGATGACGGTCCTTCCCCTCCCCCATAAGTATTTGCATTTGGGGCTGGACTGCTTTGGGGTCCCTGCCTCCTCATGACAATTTGCATCCACAAATTTACATGGAAGGGAAGGAGCTTCCTGAGAGGGGAGAAAGGGCCTTGCCACCTTGCCATTTTCCTCGTTTGTCATTCAAAGTCATGTATGGTGAGCCCAAGGCGATGGGCAGGTATGGGCAGTGGAGCCAGTCTCTAGGAGAGTATGGCTGTGTCCCTGAGGTAGTGTCTGGACTTCTCCCTGAGGCTCTCAGTGGTAGCCTCCCTATAGCTCTTTGGTGGCCTACACCAGATTCCTCCAATAACATCTGCCCAGCTACGCTTGAAGTAGTTGAGATTAGCAAGCAGTTCTGTGGGGGAGGAAGACATTATGGGTATTTTGTAATAAATATAAATGAGATTTCCCTTGTAGGCCCAGGAAGGTAGGCCTGCCACATTCATGCTGTTCCCAGATCCTCTTACTCTGTCCCCTTTGTCTGGAATGCCCCTTTGTCTGGAATGCCCACACTGATTGACAAATTCCTCAGGGAGACCTGGCTAGATTACTCAAAGTGGACACAGACTCTGCTTGAAGGCCTCTTGGACAACTCTGTCTTCCACTCTGACCATGACTATCTCCCAGGGTGGCAAAGAGAAAAGACAATCGTATTCAGGCCAAACAAAGGGCTTGAAATTGCTTCTATTTCTGTCTTCCCATATTTCGCTGATAAGGCTGGCAAACCTGGGTGCCCCCACCTCAGAGTATCTTGGCTAGTGGGTGCCCCGGATGGTGTTGAGTGGTTGCATACTGCACAGAGGGATGGCTCTGAGCCCTCTGGGATGCTTCTCAGCCACGAGTTGTCTGTCCCAGCCCAGACAAAGGATGTACTCAACCACAACAGCCATGGGACAAAAAACAAGGCAGATGGAAGAAAAGCTACAAAGATAGCAGTCGTTGGAGTAGCAAGGAAAGAAAGGTCAGTGACCCTATGAAACGTAAGCACAGTTTGCCTTGGGAGAGCCAGGAACCAGAGTTGGCTCCTAAGGGAGGAAAAAATGAAAAGAGAAAAATCAGTGATGCGGGAAGCTTCTCCTCACTGGCATCCTTTAATGGCTGCAGGGGGAGGGGGAAGGACGTGCTGGAGCTGGGAATATATTAGCTACCTGATCTCGTTACCAAGGGAGTTGTGGAGTCCCAGTGCCCGGAGGCCTCTCAGGAGATGGTAGCTAATTACGGATGGGTCTCTGGTTTGATACAGCTCTGCCTCAGGGTAAAGGATGGAATATATATGACCCCTTCAAACTCCCCTTAACTGTACCAGAGCAGGTCACTGCAAAACAAAGAGAATTCAGGAGGCTGCCACATAATTACTTGTTTGCGCGCTTCCTTTAGTTTTTGAGGAATCTCGTGACGGAAGTCCTAAGTGTTCAAAACCAGAATGAATTTTGGGATTCCACTCTACCCGCTCCAACACCTTGCCCTTTTATTTAAAATAATAATTAAAACTCAAATTCTCCTGAAATCCTTAAGACAGAGGTTTTACAGTCAACAAGAACATGATCTTTAGCTTTCATTAGAAATGTCTTGTATTTCTCTTTGTTTTAAGGGAGGGTGGTGTACATTGGAATATTAATGCAGAGCATTTAGATGAGGTTCTCAATTTGAAAAGAAGGTGAGAATTAATGCTTGAGTTTAATCGAAGCCTGAATCATCACAGATAGATTTTTACCCTCCTTTCTTAATCACTTTCACCCTAATTAATTCTTCTGTGGCTAAGTCTTGTTACATTAGATAGTCTGCTGATTATTTCCACAATCAAGAGACTGTATATTCATGCATTTTTAATAAGGAATGACTGCATCCTTTTTCATAAGTGATCCTGCTGGTTGGCAGTTGCAGCCGCTAAAATAATTATAGAGCAGATTACTTACTTTTAAAGCATTGTTTGCTGTCATATTCATTCTAGGTGACAATTTGGAAGAGCTCCGAGGCTGCTATAATCAGGCAGAGGAGCAGGGTATTTAATGTGGCAATTTTCAATGTCAAGTGCTGTTTATTCATAGGTCAATGCCTTTTTAAAAAAAAATAAACACAGGGATAATTTGGTCCTGCTGGCTGATGAAGCCATGTGCTATAGACTCGAAGGCCATTCTTTGCTCAGTTTAAAACCCTAACTTGCAGAAGGCCCTACTTCTGAAGGCTGCCTGGCACCTTCTGCCTTCAACTATGACTGGTCCAAATATGGTTATTCATGTCTGATTATTTCTTATATGATGGGGTGCTCTCTAAATCAGACCCTGATATCACTGCAACTTAGAGGGCTTGAAGCAGAGGATGCAGTAATTCCAAAGCCTCAGCTGTTTTCTGTTTAGCAAAGGAAGAGGGAAAAATCTACCTTCCAGAAAAGACCGTTTTTTTGTCTTGGGAAAAACACTGGGCTTTTTGGTTATGCAGAGGAAAACTCAGAGCTGATTCTAGAATGGACAAATTGAGACAAGAAGAAATAAATGGCTGTGCATACTAATATAGAAGGCTGTCTCTCCAGTGGGCAGACAGAGCTACCACACTCACGGCTGAAGTTCTTCTAGTGTTCACTTGGTGAGAGAGAAGCTTTCCTCTTCTCTGTTCGGGAAAACAAAGAGTTGGGGCCTGGATTCCAGGTAGGGGAGTCTGGCCAATGGCCCTCCTGTCTGTGGGAGTTAGGTTAGCTCTGGAGAGAGATGGCAGGCCTGAAGGCTGTGCTGGGAGAAGGCAAGCAGGGCACCCAGGCCATAGGTCAGTGGCTCTAGGAGAGTTTATAGGCAGCCTCCTCCAACTTGGTTTTTTTTTTAAGTGATTAATTATTTATTTTGAGAGAGAGAGAGAGAGAGAGAAGGGCAGAGAGAGGGAGAGACAGAATCTCAAGCAGGTTCCACGTTGTCAGTGCAGAGCCCAATGTGGGGCTTGATCTCACAAACCACTACAAGATCATGACCTGAGCCAAAATCAAGACAAAATCAGACACTTAACCAACAAGCCACCTAGGCACCCACAACTTCATTATTTTTATTCTGTAACTGTAACTCTCTTTTGCCAACCCCCAGTGTTCAGCAGTTTTGTTAACTTACAGCCTTAGCAAAATAAGAAGCTACAGGCACACTTGCAACACAGGGGGGCAAGGGAGTGTGATCTTCCCTTAGACCTCCTGCCCTACAGCCTGTTCAAGGAAGAACAGCAGTCCTAGCCTGTGTGAGGGGCCACAGACTGGCCTTGGGGAAGGAAGAGACTCATGAGGATCCACGTGGAGATGGAGACTCAAGCTGAGGCCTCACTCAGGTAGGCAGGTCCGGAAGGGGAATGAAACAAACCTCCTTCACCATAGACTGGAGAGACCTTCAGAAGGAGAAACTACAGTGTGCAAATTACACAGGCCTGGGTTGTTGGCTAGCAGCCATCTGGGTTGCCCTTAATATACACTGCAGTTGGCCAGAGTCTCAGAGGTTGTCCTGCTCCCTCTACTCCACACCAGCTGTTCAGGGAAACAGCCAGACTGTAGCAGCCTCCAGCTCATTTCCCAGGAACATCACTGCCAGCTGCTCTGCAGAGCCCTGAGCCAGGAACTAGAGGCATCATTGAACCTTAGGTCATTAGTCCCACCCCTGCTGCAGATAAGGAAACTAAACAGTTCTGGGGCAGTTACTATTTATAGTGAAATGATGAAAAGAGGTGCCCTCAGACTACTGAAGGCATTGAGGAGATTGGAAGGACAAGACCTGAACAAATATTTGGCGACAGGGTAAATAAATGGCACGCTGGCTGGGTGTCCCTGAGCCAGCCCTCCAACCTCTGTTTCACTGAGTGGGAACTTAGACTCAGAGAAGTAATGTGACTTGTTCAAGGTCACTCTATTGATGAGAAACAGGTTCAGGACTTGTATCCCCACCTCCTAAGTTAAATCTCCTTCTGTATAGCCCATCTCTTAGGTGAATTCATTTTTAGCTAGAGACAGGGGGCTGGCTCACACTCCTCCATGGTATGCATGTCTAAAACACATTTAATCCTCATGAATATTTCTTTTTTTAATGCTTATTTACTTTGAAAGAGAGAGCGCATGAGAGAGAGAGAGCTTGCAGGGGGGGGGGAGCAGCAGGAAGAAAAGGGGGAGAGAATCCCAAGCAGACTCCATGCTGCCAGTTCAGAGCCTGATGCAGGGCTCAAACTCACAAACCATGAGATCACAACCTGAGCAGAAATCAAGAGTCAGACTGAGCCCTGCAAACTGAGCCACCCAAATGCCTCTAATCTTCATGAATATTTCTAAGACCCATTTTCAGCTTTGCCTTTGATCTGCATCCCCAAGGCAAGATAAATGGTAACGACTGGAAGGTTAGCTGCTGGGGATATTGGGCTAAAGGAGCTAAGGAAGTAAATCACTTGGTAAGTGAACTTAGAAAGGCCAAGATGTTAAACTCCAAGCCAACCAGGATTTAATTTATTTGTTACTGAGGTCAATGTCATTTTTACTGCACACTAATAAAAGTCTGAGCTCTGTTGCCAAGATTCAAGAGAAATCTTAGTTGTCATTTTTCCCTTCACTAGTAAGAAAATGGAGACTGTCAAATATGGGAAGGCTGGAAGAAAGAGAACAAAGGAGAAAATACAGAATGTTCCTCCCCTCCTCTGGTCTGCACTCTCTGTTTCTGGGACAGATGGAGTCATTTCATCTTGCTCATCAAGGTCATGGCTTCCCTAGGAACAGAGGTTCCTTCCTGGAGGCAACTTCCTTCCTTGTATAGCCAGTGCTTTGGGCCAGAAGGTGTGCAACTTGGTGTTTTGGCAGGTGTGGAGCTCAATACAGGAGACCTCCCATACGTCTGGACCCTTTAACTTCCCTATCCTCACTCATCTCAGCTGTCTCTTACCCATTCTCCTGAACTAGTAAAACCACTGCCAGGTCCACATGAACTCCATTCACCTTAGCAAGTCATTTCAAAAGCTTTTTCTCCTCCTGGTATTTCCTCTCTAGATCTCACAGTACTTGCCCAGGATTACACAGAATCGTGTGCCCTAGACCGTACTTTATTGGCCACTCCTCTGCTCTACCTCTGTCCCTTAAAGAATTGACAAGGCTCAAGGGCTGGTGAGGAATAATCAAAATAAAACAAATAACAACAATTAAAATTAACCATCTATTGAACAGCTACTATTTTTTGGTGAGGGGCTTCACATAGCTTCATGGCCTCACAGATTCCTCATCTCCACCTTAGAGCTCTACAGCTCTATAGCTTTTGCTATACCTGTTTTGTAGATGAGGAAATAGATACAGAGAGGTTGAGTAGTTTGAATAATTTGCCCAAGCAAGATTAACAGTAGCCAACTGAATTGCATCAACCAACCTGGGGAAAGGAGTTGTGGATGGCGGGGGCAAGGGGGCAGACTCTCCAGCCCTACCTCTGGGGAACAGCCTTCATCCACAAGCATCCCTGCCCTGGGCAGGGTGAAGCCTGGACTGGCAAAAGGCCACCAAGACCTTCTGTCAGCTCGCTACCCAGGATCACTTCCTCCTTTGCTCTGGCTCCTTGCTTGCCATGCAGTCTTCTGACCACAGGTTACTCCCCTGTACCGTGTGCCTGCAGAGACAAGGTATGCAGGCCTGCAGAGGCAGGGATCCCAATCTGCGGAGTAGCTGTTACTCAAGACTGCGCCCACATGCTGTTCTCTTGTCCTGGAATGCCTCCCTTGCCTCCTCATCTTGGCTCTGTGGATATGGCTTTACCTTGGCTAAGTGCCCCCCCTCCCCCATATAGTCCCCACACCTAACCCTCAGTTATCTCTCATGGTGTGTATCATTCTCAGCTATTAATTATTTACATAGATTTTTAAAATTAACGGATTTTTAGAGCAGCTTTAGGTTCCTAGGAAAATGAAGCTGACTGTACAGAGTTCCCTCATAAGCTCTCCTTCTTCCCCCACCCCCTCATGCACTACTAGCAACCAAGGTCCACAGTTTATGTGACGAGTTTTTGTTGTACATTTTATGGTTCTGGACAAATTTATAATGACATGTACCTACCATTATGGTATCATGTGGAGTTTCACTGTCCTCAAAATCCTCCGTGCTCTGCCTATCCATCCGTCTCTTCCCACTAACCTCTGGAAACCACTGATCTTTTTACAGTCATCATGGTTTTGCCCTTCCTAGAATGTCATGTGGTTGGAATCATAAAATATGGAGTCTTTTCAGATTGTCTTCTTACTGAGTAAAGTACATTAAAACTTCCTCCATGTTTTTCCATGGCTTAATAGCTTATTTCTTTTTACTGCTGAAAAATATTCCATTATATGGCTGTACCACAGTTTATTTCTAACCATTCACCTGCTGAAGGACATCTTGGTTGCTTCCAAGTTTGGGCAGTTATGAATAAGACTGCTATAAACATCTGTGTACAGGCTTTTATGTGAACATAAGTTTTAAGCTCCCCTGGGTAAATATCAAAGAACACAACTGCTGAGTTGTATGGTAAGAATATGTTTAGATGCGTAAAAAACTGCCAAACTGTCTTCCAAAGTGGCTATACTATTTTGCATTCTCACCAGCAATGAATGAGAATTCCTTTTGCTCCACATGCTTGCCAACATTTAGTGTTGTTGTGGTTTGGATTTTGGCCATTCTAATAGGTGTGCAGTATAATCTCATTGTTCTTTTAATTTGGAATTCCCTAATGACACATGGTGCTGGGAATTTTCTCATATGCTTATTTGCCATTTGTATTTTCTGTGCTGAGGTATCTATCTGTTTAGATCTTGTGCCCAGTTTTTGTGTTGTATGTTTCCTTAATGTTGAGTTTTAACAATTCTTTGCATATTCCTTTTCAGATAGATCTTTTGTAAATATTTTCTCCAGTCTGTGGCTTGTCTTTTGATTCTCTTGAAAGATGTTTATTTATCTCCTTATTAGAATGCATGCTCTATGACATTGGAGACTACTTTATTTATAGCTGCTTGACACATAGTAGGCATTCATTAAATATTAGGAAGAAAGAGAGAAACAGAGACAGAGAGAATTAGCATTCTAGTATATATATCAGTGCTTTATTACTTTGAATGATGTCAGTCTATTCCTAAAAGATAAATCCACCCTCAGTCTATTGACCACACCAAGTTTGGGAGCCTGATGAGGGATAGCCCCAGACCTTAGAAAATTTATCAAGATAGGCTACCGCCTTGGGAATTCTCTTGGCCTCTTCCCTTGGAACCACCCTCTCTCTTGCTACTCATCTTCTTTCTAACATCAACTTGTTGTATTTCCTATAAACAATGGTGAATTTTCAAAACTGAGACCCTCCCCCAAGTATTATGCCTCTGCACAGGGGTGGTAGTCATGTCTAGTTTTGGCAGTCCTGTGTCAGAGTACCTAAGGCACTGCCCTGAGGAGACCACTAGTCTCTGGCAGTCTTATGTGGGCCGTTTGCATGCAGTTCACTTGTTGCCAGCCACACAGCTTTACCAGTTTCAGCCCTTTCCCTCCAACAGCCTCTAAACTCTGCTGGGCTGTGAGAGTTGATCTGGGTCTGGAATTTGTTACTGTATTAGCCTCCCAGAAGTTGGTGTCAGTTATGACTGTTAATCCCTCAGGGACCCTTGTTCTCTTGGGAGCTGGGAAAAAGAGTGACCAGATGGAAAGAGATGAGTGTGGTGGTAATATTCTTGATAATGGTTAATTTCTTTTTCTTTCATAGTTTATTGTCAAGTTGGATTCCATATAACACCCAGTGCTCATCCCAACAAGTGCCCTCCTCCATGCCCATCACCCCCCTTCCCCTCTCCTTCACCTCCATCAGCCCTCAGTTTGTTCTCCGTATTCAAGAGTCTCTCATGGTTTGCCTCCCTCTCTCTCCTCAACTATGTTTNGTGTCTGTTCGCCATCTGGATGTCCTCTTTGGAGAAGTATCTGTTCATGTGTTCTGCCCATTTCTTCACTGGATTATTTGTTTTTTTGGGTTTGGAGTTTGGTGAGTTCCTTATAGATTTTGGATACTGGCCCTTTATCCGATAGGTCATTTGCAACTATCTTTTCCCATTCTGTCGGTTGCCTATTAGTTTTATTGATTGTTTCCCTTGCCGTGCAGAAGCTTTTTATCTTGATATAATGGTTAATTTCTTGAACACTTACCATGCCAGGCCCCATGCTAAACACATAATATATATGATCTCATTTAATCCTCCCCAGACATACTGTTACTGTTATCCCCACCTTACAGATGACCAAACTGAGTCAGAGAGAGTAAGTACATTTGCCAAGGTCAGACACCAAATAAGCAGTAGAGCCCAGATTCAAACTTGGCTCCATGCCATGCTTTTGACCACCACTACAGTCCTCTCTTTACCTGCCCACTACAAAAAAATTATGTATCTCTTCCATATAACTCTTCCTTACAAAACAGGTCTTTAATATCTGTGACTCAGGCTGCCCTGCTTGAACCCTAGGGTTTTCCCCAGGGGCATGCACCTCATGGCAATCTTTCCAGCGGCTGTTACTCCCACAGAGGCTTCTACCTCTTCCAAAGGAAACCTGCAGCTTCGAGGCAAAGGTGCCCCTACCTCATGCTCCAGTCCTTTGGTCATCCTAGACTCTTATTAGCTCTATCTTCCTATAAGCCTTTCAAGGAGACTTTGTGGGTTCCAAAATAGAGTCATTTAAATGGTTTATTGCTTCATAAACAGGCTCTGCAAGGACGCTGCAGGCCCGTGTTGGTTGAAACACTCAGTTCCTGTATTTTTGGGTTTGGATTTACCTTTCCTGGCTGCGGGTACTTCCTTATTCCAGGCAGGCTGACCTTTATAGGGTAAGGGTGGGAGGAGGGGGGTTGATGTGACAGGCTGGCAGAATGCCCCTTCTGCTTTCTCAGGCCTGCGTGATGAGGAGCCAGAGGAATAGTCTTTCCTCTTTCCTTCAGTCTGAGCAAGCAGGGTTTATCTGATAGCCTCAGAGAGGAACAGGGAGACCTACAGAATCCATGAATCTCCATCCTGCTAGCCTTTGACTGGAGTGTCACCTGGGATAACAGAGGGGGGAATTGTCTAATACCTGTCTAATACTCACAGTTTCTAGTAACCCCCCCCCAGCCCCTCCATGAGGAAGTGGAGCCCAGATATTGACCACATTGGTTTTTTTAATGCAGCTAACAAGTGGCTCTATGAAGCAGGTCCTGGTTGGGAGTAGGATCTGCTGAATACACTTCAAATGAAGGGTTTAATTTAGAGAGGTGAGGGCAGGATTCAGGGACAAACAAAAGTTGGTGAGGCACCCAGAGATGAGCAACAGCAGGAAGCTCTGACTAACCCACAAGCCTAAAAGATTAAGGAGTGGAAAGAGTGAGACCAGAGATGGGTGAGAGCTGAACCCCTGGGGGTGGAGCTAGAGTCACTGAGGGACACAGCCACTGCCAGGACCAGGCTTCCAAGCCAGAGGAAATAGGGAAGAAATACCCTTATCTCTCTTCTTTCCTGCTTTCCCATCCTTTCCATGTCTCCTACTGGCTGAACCCATCCCAAACACAGATGATGCACTCTAAAGAGGTCAGTCACCTGGGCACAGAGCAAGATAGAAAAAGAGGGGATGGGTTGGTGGGCAGGAAGTCGGCACAAATGACGTCCAGGCAGTATAGCAATGGAGCTGGATTGTGAACCATGGGTTCTTAAGAGCTCTTATCCTTTGCTGTGATTCTTTCTAGATGAGTTGCCTTTCCACCATGCAGCACCCTTGACTCTGGCACAAGCACCCTCAGAGACTAACGCACTGGCCTGCCTCACCTATTTATTAATTTGAATGATCCTTTTCTCACTTCTGTCCTGTGCCTGTTCCTGTAGGAAACTCTCCTAGAGAATGAAATTGTCTGAACCTAGGCTTCTGGCCAACTGGATCCCACCACGAGCCTGACTGCTGGTTCTATCTTTGTTTGTTTTTCGGGTTTGTGCTCACCTGGCCCCGCAATGGTTCCCAGATAAGTCACCTTCGATTTCTGACCTGCCATCTCCTCTCCCCATCCTCTACCCCTATCAGTTCAGCATTTTGGCATTATTCTCTTTTTGCCTTTTGCATTATTCTCTAAAGATTTTGCTGCCCTTACCATGAGTAGTCAGCCTTTGGTAACATTACCATTACCCTGTCACTATTTTTCTGGGCAGACACTGAGTGAGTGCTCTGATTGCCCAGACCAGAAAGAAGCTCAGGCTATGCCGATTCTCTCAGGTGGCCTGCAGATTTAGTGTGAGCTGTGGTTAAGCCTTGAGGGGTGGTTGACCGGAAAGTGCTGGAAGGCTGAAAGGTGGCTCCTTTGATATGTCAGGAAACTACCTTCAGGGAGAGAGGTACAGGGAAGAGTTTATCTTCCAATGTGTCTAAGGCGGCACCAGCAAGGTGTTGACTAGAAAGTTGGGAATTTCTGGAATGGTCCCTATGTAGTCTGTCAACCTGTATTTTCCATCCACAAACTTTTATCCCGGTTTATCCACTTATCTCTCCCCTGAAGCTTTGAGACTGGCTAAATCTGGGGTCTGGGCTCAGGCTGGTCAGAAGTTTGCCTCAAAACACCATTCCTTGGGGCAGTGGGACTTCTGGATGTGGAAGTCCACTGATTTCTGCCTGTATTTTAATCATCACCTTTACAAATGGTTATGATGATGACCACAATAGCCTACATCTCCCATTATCACCTACCATTCCAAGTACTTTACAAATTGCAGATGGTTTTGTCTTCATGACATTATTATTATCCTCATTGCACAGATAAAGAAAGCAAGGCTTAGAGAGATTACATGCTTTGGCCAAAGTCACACAGCTAATAAGTCCTACATAGAGCCTGAATCCAAACCTGGTGAAGTGTTCAGAGCCCACATTGTTGCCATGAGCATGCATGTATTGCCTATTGATGGCAGGGGGTGGGTTTTCCCTTTTTTCTTACCCTTTTTCAAAACAGGCTTTGTTGAATTATAACTGATATGTATTTAAGAATACAATTTGATGAGTTCTAACATATGTGTACAGCCATGAAACTGTTTCTGAAATCAAGATAATGAGTAAGTCCATCACTCCTCAAAGCTTCCTCTTACATCTCTCATTTCCCCTACTACCACCTGCTTCTAGGCAACCCATGATATGCTTTCTGTCCCTATAGATTAATTTGCATTTTCCAGAATTTTATATATGGAAACAGAGAGCATGTAGTCTTTTTTGGTCTGACTTCATTCAGTGTAATTATTTTGAGGTTCATCCATGTTGTTGTATGTAACAATAGTTCATTCCTTTTTACTGCTGAACAGTATTTCATTGTATAGATGCACTAAAATTTGTTTATCCATTTACCTCTTGATGGACATTTGAATTATTTCCAGTTTGGGGATATTACAAATAAAACTACTATGAGCATTCAAGTACAAGTCCTTTTTAAAAAAATGTTTATTTTTTAGAGAGAAAGAGAGCATGAGTTAGGGGAGGGAGGGGTAGAGAGAGAGGACTACAGAGGATCCAAAGCAGGCTCCATGCTGACAGCAGTGGCTCAATACAGGGCTCAAGCTCATGAACCCTGAGATCATTACCTGAGCCGTAGTTGACACTCAACTAACTGACTGAGCCTCCCAGGTGCCCATTAAGTACAAGTCTTTTTGTGGACATTGGCTTTCATTTCCTTAGCGTACATACCTAGGTGTGGAATGACTGGATCATATAGTAGGTGTATGCTCAATATTACAAAAAGTGACGAAACCATTTCCGAAATGGTTGTGCCATTTCACAACCCTGCTAGCAGCGTATGAGTTTTAGTTGCTCCTCTTTCTTACTAACATTTGGTATAATTAGTCTTTTTAATTTAATCATTCTTGTAGGTATATTAGTAGTTTTTCATTGTGTATATGTGTGTGTTTTGTTTTTTGTTGTTTTTCTTCTGTTAAGTAGGCTTCACACCCAGTGCAGAGCCCAATCAATTCGGGCTTAACAGACTTAGCTATCCAGGTGCCCCTCATTGTGGTTTTAATTTGCATTTCCCTAATGACCAATCATGTTAAGCAACTTTTCATCTGCTTACTTGCCATCTATCTACTATGGTGAATTGTCTGTTCAAATTTTTTGCCCATTTCTTCAAAAAAAGATTGGATTGTCTTATTACTGAGTTGTAAGACTTCTTTATATAATCTAGAACATGTCCTTTGTCAGATAAGGTTTTGCAACTCTTCATGTCTCACCTTTTCATTTTTATAACAGTGTCTTTTAAAGTACAAAAGTTTTAAATTTTGAGTTTTCTTTATAGTTTGTGGGTGTTTGTTTTCCCTGGCAATTACCAGGAAGGAAATTCTTCTCTCTCTCTTTCTCTGTCTTATTGTGGTAAAATATACATAACATGAAGTTACCATTTTGACTATTTTAAAGTGTACAGTTCAGTTGCATTAAGTATATCCACATTGTTATAGTTCATATGTTTTGAATCCATTTAAGTGATTTTTGGCAAACTCAGGTCACTAAGATTTTCTCCTGTATTTTCTGTTAATAGTTTTAGCCTTTGCAGATCAATTTCAAGTCAAATTTTGTGTATGGAATGGTCAAGATTCATTTTCACATACGGTTAAAAATTTGTTTCTGCACCAGTTGTTGAAAAAAATTATCTTTTTCCCATTGAGTTACATTGACAAATTTGTAAAAAATCAGTTGGTTGTGTTTTGACTATTTTCCTGGTTTGCTTTAAACTCAATTCCTGACAGGTTGCTTTCTGATTTTCACAGACTGTCTTCCTGGACAGATGCTCCCACTGGTCACTGCACTGATCTGGATCCTGACGTTCCTTCCTTGCGAGTTGACAGATTTCTAGTGGCATTTTCCAGGTCTGACCTAATCCCTTGCCTGTTCCCTAATCTGTATGCAGCCTTGCTCCTGCCCTCCTTATCTGGGCTCTGTGCCCAGGACCTATGACCTGCTGCTGCCCACAGTCTCGATACTGTCAGAGTCCTGGAGGGCAAGAGCTGCAGTTGGGTCCTGTTGTAGCACACAGGATTTCTCAGCCAGTTACTAAGGAAACCCTCACATGGCAGACCAGAAATGCAGCCTTCACAGCAATGAAATGGCTACCAGACCTTCTCAAGACCTCACCAATCATTGGTATCAGCCCAGCTGTGAACCCTAGTTAGACAAGAAGTGAGATTGGGCAGAAAAAACATTGATGGATAAAACTGAACAAGGGAAATGCAAAGCCTTGCAAACCAGTTCTTCCACAAGGAAAGAAAATCCTTTTAAGGATACTACTATGGAATCCATGTATCCTTATGTGACTTAGAGGCAGAAGGACCACAATGGGTGATCCCTGCCTAAATAAGTCATAATATCTGATTAACAAAACCTGGGAGAGGCCTTGGAATGACTTCCTTATATTGTATGGACTTCTCTACCAATCTGGATGATGGGAGAATGTCTCAAAAGTTTGCTGAGAGACATGACTCTGTACCAAACAGGGTGGACCCAGAAAATGTTGATCTCAGCAGGGACTACACAGTTTGCCTCCCAGACTGGTTTATGTTAGAGCCTCAAAGCAACCTGCATGAGGGGAATATCTTTTGGAAATATTTTATTTTTAATTCACTCGAAACAGATTACTGCACAGAACATCCAAATCAAAGGTAAAGCATTATTATGCAGCAAAAACATTTTCCATGAGGAATAAAGAATCCCTATATTCAGCACATGCTCAGGGGAGCATCTGAGAGAGGCTGCTCCTAGCACACATATCCCTCCATTCCCAAGAGGCTGAAAGGGCAGGAAGGGCAGGCACCATGAATGTGCAGCTTGTCTTACATGGATACTGGACTCTGCGTGTTTTTCCAGCCATTAGCCACACCTTAGGCTCTTCCCTTTGTGAGCCAACAGCTCCAGTGTGGGAGGTGGTCAGACATGGGAGCAGAGAGTTTTATTTTAGGGTTGCTCTACTCAGTTCATTCAGGGATGACCCTATAAATACTGAGATCTAACCAAAGTCCCTACTTCCAGGAAGTCACACACACACTTTCCTGGAAATGCACACAGTCGGCCTCCCTTGTGGGCTGTGTCAAATGGACAGAGTGCATGGATGTAATGGTTGGGGATATATATGGAAGGAAGGAGACATGGATTAGCATCATCACAGACTCATTAGCCACTGGGCCATGAGATTTGTCCTAGAAAAAGGTAGACCAAGACTCATTCCTTTCCCAGGCCCACTTGGGAATGGAGGCAAATCAAAAAGGCTTATGTAGATGCTCAACTCTGACACTGCAGGACTTTAGGGACTTTCAGGTCTTCTCAGGCTGTCACTTCCCTGATGTAAGGTGCTGTGAGCACCATGTGGGAGAAATAACCTCTGCTGCTCTGAAAAATGATGAGGGTGAGAAAACAGAAAAGTTTCTCATGGTAAATAAAGCCTTGACAAAATTAAGACTTTTAGGACATACTTCCCCATGAACCCAAGTTTTTGGCCAGACTTACTGGTAGGCAGGTTAAGCTGAAGCTTTTGTGGTTTGAAATCCAAATGGTGTTATGGGAAGAGCACGTCTTTAGAGTTAGGTACAAACAAACTTGTCATTGTTTATTCATCTATAAAACAGAATAATCCCTATCTCACTGGATTGTTATGAGGATTATATTTTAAAAATAATAGTACTCAAAAGATTATTATGTGACAGCTACTGTGTTAAACACTTTACATGTATTAAACCATCTAATCTGAACTTATTTAAATGGTATAATGTTTGCAAAGTGCCCAGTACAGTGTATACTACATAGTAGGTACTCAGGAAATGGTAGTTGCTGCTATGCCATCACTTCGGTGATACAAGGAAGGACCTCTTGCTCCTCTTACTCGCCTCCTCCCCAGACTGTTGATGTCTACACTGAGAAATGTGGCTGAAAACATAATCATCTTTGGAAAAGAGGAAACACTGGCATTGAAATGAATCCCAAAACATAAATGACTGATGATGGAACCTTTCCTGACAGGAAAGGAGAAGGATGTGGGGAAGGGTGTAGGGGTTAGGAGTGATAAACTTTCCTGGCCCTGCCCAAAGAACCCACCTGCAAAGCAGTTGGGGAGATTCACAGTGAATTTTCATGGGCCAATAGGGGACTTTCTGTACATTTGTTTTTAAATCTGGTTGAGTGGGGATGGAAGGGGGTGTCACAGAGAGCCCAGGAGAATTCTGTATCATTGAATTTTGAGGAGCACCTGGGCTGAGGGAGATGGAAGGGCCTGGATCCAAGTGAGCTTCTATGGGGATTCTGGGGCAATGAACAAAACAAATCACAGAGAAGTCTCTGGCCATTTCATTCCAGACTCATATCCTTCCACACTTGGGGACTCCAGGGTTGAGAGACACTGAAACTGACAGAATTACCCAGTAGTGGAGTCCTAAAGACCCTCAGATGGGTTTGCAGCTGGGTGGGCTGTCCCTCAGGTGCTTGCCACAGGCCCCAAAGGCTGGGCTTCTCATAAAAGTATTGTGGTTTTCTGTTTCCATAACTTCTAACAGCTTCTTCCAGGGGGCAAACGTCTTTGAGGGCAATTATAGAAGGCTTGTAGAATTCTCCAATGTAAGGCAATATCGAGGAAAAGTGAAACACTTTTGAGAAAGGGTTCTGGGAAATTTGTGCAATGCATTTCCAAAGATCTTATATTTTAAAACAAAACAAAACAAAACCTCTTCCAGCCAGCCTGCACCCCTAAGAATCCAGGCCCCAAAAAGGTCATAACCTTTGGGCTTTTATCACTTTAGGAAGACATGGTCATATGTTTATGCATTTTTATTTTGTTTGTCTGCTTCTCTTTGATTTTAAAATTACTATTTTCTCTATATATCTCAATAGACTCTTAGTTTCACTTCTAGAAATGAATATAAAAGTCATTCTTTATGCACCTATTAAATGGTCAAAATCCAGAACACTGACAATACAAAATGCTGACAAGAATATGGAGCAATAGAAACTCTCATTCATTACTGGTTGGAATATAAAATGTATAGCCACTTTGGAAGACAGTTTGGCAATTTCTTAAAAACAGGGGCACTTGGGTGGCTCAGTAGGTTGGGCATTCAACTCTTGATTTAGGCTCAGGTCATGATCTTGTGGCTGTGGGATTGAGCCCCATGTGGGGTTCCGCAAGGGGGTGGGACAGGGAGATTGCTTGAGATATTCTTTCTCCCTTTCTCTCTTTCTCCCTCTGCCCATCTCCCCCCACTCCCTTAAAAAAAAAGTTAAAAAGAAACAACCAAACATACTCTTGGGGTACCTGGCTGGCTTAGTTGGGCATGGAACCTAGTTAGAAAAGAAAAGAAAAGAAAAGAAAAGAAAAGAAAGAGAAAGAAAGAAAGAAAGAAAGAAAGAAAGAAAGAAAGAAAGAAAGAAAGAAAGAAAGAAAAAGGAAGAAAGAGAGAGAGAGAAGGAAGGAAGGAAGGAAGAAAGGAAGGAAGGAAGGAAGAGAGGGAGGGAGGGAGGAAAGAAGGAAGGAAAGAACCCAAAAAACTAAACATACTCTTTACTTGAGAGAGGGAAGGAGAGAGAATGCACAGCAGGGGAGAAGGGCAGAGGAAGAGAGGAAATCTCAAGTAGGCTCCATGCTCAGCAGGGCTTGATCCCATGACCCTGGGATCATGACCTGAGCAGAAACGAAGAGTCCAATGCTCAACCGACTGAGCAAACATACTCTTATATATTTCAGCAAATGCATTCCTTGATATTTATCCAAAAAAGATGAAAATTTATGTTCACAAAAACCTGTACATGCTTTTTTATAGTAATTTTGTTCATAACTGCCAAAACTTGGGAGCAACCAAGATTTCCTTTGGTAGGTGAATGGATAAGTAAATTGTGGCACCTCCAGACAATGGAATATTATTCAGCACTTAAATTCAGCACAAGACCATGACAAGATGTGGAAGAAGCTTAAATATATATTACTAAGTAAAAGAAGCCAATCTGAAAAAGCTACGTACTGCATGATTCTAACTATATGACCTTGGGAAGAGATACAATAATGAAGACAAAAAAGATAAAAGTAAAAAGGTCAGTGATTTCCAGGGGTTAGAGAGAAGGAGGAATGAATGGGTAGAGCACAGAGGATATTTATGGCAGTAAAACTACTCTGTATGTTATCCTAATGGTTGCTACATGTCATTATACATTTGTCCAAACCCATGGAATATACAGCACCAGGAAAGCACCCTAATGTAAACTATGGACTTTGAGTGATTATAATGTATCAGTGTAGGTTCATCAATTGTAATAAATGTACCACTCTGTTGGGAGACATTGATAATGGGAGGGGCTATGCAGGTTTGGGAGTAGGGGTTATATAGAAAATCTCTGCATTTTCCTCTCAATTTTGCTGTGAACCTGAAACTGCTCTAAAATATAAAGTCTATTAAAAAAAAAATGAGTCTGGTCTCCATGGCTGCAATAAAAAAAAAACAAAAAAACAAAACACTAAACAGACCCCTTCAGTGTTAAAGCCATCTGCCCAAAGTTCCACAGGTTGCGGAACATCTGCAGGATGGGGGTGGCCATGATAAGGAAGAGAAAGCACCAGGCTGCCCAGTTCACGGTTCCTTCCTTTCTTTTTTCCCTCCCTCCCTCATTCATTCATTCATTTCTTCATTTACCAAATCCTTAGTGAGCACCTATTTTGTAACATGCACTCTGCCAGGTGCTGAGGATACAGTAATGAATAAAACAGAAATTCCTGGCCTCATGGAGCTTATTTTCTAGTGNCCGTGAGATCATGACCTAAGCGAAAGTCGGACGCTTAACCGACTAAGCCACCCAGGCGCCCCAGGCTTGGCTTTACTTTGAATGAGGTGGAGGAACCACTAGGAGGATGTGAGCAGAGGAGTGACTCGGTCCACCGTGCCTTATAACAGAGTGCCCCAGGGTGCTGTGTGGCATGACTTTAGGGTCATCAGCAGGAGTAATGCTCCCAGTGAGGAGGCTGTTACAGGAGTCTGGGCCAAAAACAGTGCTGGCTGGACCAAGATGGTGGTGGTGGACAGGTATGAAGTGTTCAGTTCTGGACACATGTTGAAGGTAGTGGCGGTTAATATCTGCTGGCAGATGGAATGTCTGGTGCTACCAGGTCCTGACTTGTTGTGAACCATGTTTTCATTTAATGGTGGATATTGGACCTCTAGGTCTTTGGGCAGCAAGCACCAAATCCCACACACACAAAGTTACAAATGAGTATTGTTCTGGAAGGATGTGCAGATCAGAAGGAACCGCTGTAGAACCGGTTTTGAAAGCATGGGGCTGGGATCTCAGTATAAGAAGCTAACCCTTCAGGTAAGGCCTCATTCATGGGTAAAGAGCTCCAGGGATCTCAACCCAGGACTCAAATTTCAGGGACACAGCAATGAGTAGGCCTACCTTTGGGCCACATGGTCATCAGTGGACAAAGTCACCCAGATGGATGGTGGAGGTAGATACTTCACTAGAGATAAATTGGGTGCTGAGATAAAAAGCAAGGGAAAATGGATGTTCAACATGGAAAAACCACAGATGCTTACACCTAATTCCAGCATAGAGTTCATGAGGTGAAAGGAATGGAGGTTCAGGATTTGACTGATTAGGAAGTGAGCAGGGAAGGATCAGGTGGCTTCCTCTGAGTTGTGTTGTGGAAAGAGGGCTGGCCTGGTCTGGGCTCTACTGTTTCCTAGCTGTGCTACTTCAGGCTAGTAATTAATCTCTCTGGGCACAGCCTCATGGACATCATCAGCAAAGGCTATAAACCTCATCTTTATGAAGGACCACTTACATGGTTTCTTCTACTACCCCCTCCCCTCAAATCCCACATTAATTCATAGCCTTATTCTGTAGAAATGTACAATGTGCTTTAGGCTTCTTGAAATTTTGAGACCGGCTGAGGATGGGGAATGCAGATGCAGTGTCAGAGAGGGGCTGGAAGTGGAGAGTGAGTGAGGCAGGCAAAGTATGAGGAAGAGCATAAATTACAGGGCACACAGAGAGTGCAACAGCATTTCATAGGCAGGATTAAGACAATCCTAACATTCTCTCCTATTGTTCACTTTTTGCCTTTATTGGGTCCAAAGAATCTTCATCTTCTGAAAGGTTTGATCCACCCAGTATTTTTTAAGCTTCAAGATACAGTACCAGTTGCTACACCGTCACCTTGAATTCCCCACTGGGGATGCTGTGCAGGCAGCAAATTACATTGGATTTCTCCCCAAACCACACTGAGCATTCCATTCCCGGAGTGCCCCCCTCCTCCCCGCACTTATGCCCACTTACATTTCATACCATCCTATTTAGCACCTGATTACATATTGCCTTGAATTGTTCTCCAGCCCACTGTGATCAGAGCCTCCCATCTCCCAGCCCGCCCACCCCTACCTCCCAGTATGCTGGGTTTTCAACCTCCTTAAAACCTATTCTCTCCCTTGCCATTTCCTGTCATTGCATCAAATCACCTTTCTTTGTTTCCTTCCCCATTTAGCCCAAGCTTCATGAACCATCTCATCACCCTCCTTTGCCTAAACCCTCCCTCCTGTCTGCCCAGTCCTGCTGTTATTCCTGTCTAGCCATACCTCAGACTGATCAGGCCGGCTCTTCCTTCTCTGACATCTGGGCTCCTGAGCTCCACTGGAGAAAATCACAGCCCACGTAGATTGGCACTACTACAAAGTCATCATCTGCAGCCTCAGCAGGCTGCTGAGCTGCCTGGAAACCCTTCTTAGTATCCCCATCAGCAAATTGGCCCTTTCCTCAGAATGGCTTTTCTAAGCATCTCCCACTCCTTGAGCTTTGCTGAAGAAATAGAGGCTATCAGGTAGGAATTCCCTCATCTTCACATACCCACACCTCTGCCCCACCAGGAAAAATATCATCCCTTCCTTCATTTTCCTTGCCTTCCCTTGTCTTGAAGGCTATGGAATCTCCTCATCTGGGCAAAGGGAAGCCCTCCCGAGTCCTCTGCAGCCTAGGCACCACCTTGGCTTTTTCAGCTCCCCCATCTCTCCTGTGCCTTCCATCCCTAACTCATCCTGTCTTTCTCCTGCACACACAAACATGTTCCCTCTCCAGCATGCTGAGATTCTTTTCCTTCCCAGCCAAAGTCAATTGGAAAGTATGCTCATTCAGGCCATAGCCCAATAGGACCATAAATATGTGCAAAGGACAAGAGTGACCTTCTCACCGTCAAGGGCATGGCCATTTTTGCAGCCCATCTTACTTGACCCTGCTGAAGCTATGACACTACTGACCCCTCTACTTTTCTTGTTTTTCTCCCTTCTCTGGATTGTCACACTCTGTTCTACTGCTTCCCCTGATCCCATTCAAATCTTGTTAGACTCTATTTCTCCCTCCTAGTGCTCTCCTGTGGATGATCCTTCAGGCACTGGTCATGGTCTCTGGGATAATATTCAGGTTCCTTTGGATGGCATCCAAAGTCCTCCCACTTCCTCTCCCTCTCAGACGATTTATCCCCTCCTCCACTGACCACATTCTCTCATCTATGTACCTTTACTGCATTTCTTTCCTCCTTTCTTGCTGCCTTACCTGTTTATCTTTTAGCAGCCAGCTCAGGTGTTACCTCATTCCCATGTCAGTCTTTCATGAACACACCTCATCTAAATTTCTAGAACACTCTGAGCATGTCATAGGCTTTGCACTGATCACATTACATTGAAATGATCTGTGTCTGCTCCAGATAGTCAGTCCCTCGAAGCTGGGGACTGGACCTCTTAGCCCCCATATGCTTGATGCCTGGCATATAATAAATATTCATTTATGTTCACTGAATGAGTAAATGAGTTAATGTATTAGTCAACAATTGATATATATATACAAATATAATATTATATCATATATATCTGTATTTATATCATGTATAGATGCAGTTGTGGCAAAATACATATGACATAAACATTTAAAGTGTGCAATTTAGTGACATTCAGTATCTTCACAATGCTGTGCAACCATCACCACCTTCTAGCTCCAGAACATTTTTATCATGCCCCCCAAAAGTTCCTGTACCTATTAAGCAGTCATTTTTCATTCCAATGTCCCCCTAGCTCCTGGCAACCACTAATCTGCTTTCTGTTTCAAAGGATTTGCCTAGTCTGGATATACCATATAGGTATAAAATCTGGCATCTTTTGTGTCTGGCTTCTTTCACTTAGCGTAAGGTTTTTAAGGTTCTTTCACACTGTAACACGTATTGGCACTTCATTCCTTTTTGTGACTAAATAATATTCCACTGTATGGCTTTACTACGTTGTGTTTATGCACTCATCAACTGATGCACATTTGGGTTGTTTTCATCTCTTGGCTATGACAGACAGTGTTGCTATGAAGATTTATGAACCTGTTTTTGTTTGAACACCTGTTTTCAATTCTATTGGGTATATACCCAGGAGTAGAATTCTTGGGTCATATGGTAATTCTATGCTTAATTTATTGAGGAACTACCAAACTGTTTTCCATAGCAACTGCACCATTTCACATTTATATTTACATTATGATTTACAATACATGAGGGTTCCAATTTCTCTACATTCTTGTCAACATTTGTTACTTTCCATTTGTTTTTGGGTTTTTTTTTTTTTTTTTTTAGTATAGCCATCCTAGTGGGTGTGAGTGGTAGATATATTTTGAGGTGTATGCTTAGCTTAAATGATTTCTATTTATAAATGCTTTATTGCCATC
Source organism: Crocuta crocuta (assembly GCF_008692635.1). Taxonomy (NCBI): domain Eukaryota; kingdom Metazoa; phylum Chordata; class Mammalia; order Carnivora; family Hyaenidae; genus Crocuta; species Crocuta crocuta. Next base: position 13,370,989 of record NW_027551558.1, on the reverse strand, counting down.
TGTAGAAGGTGGTTTTCAACAGCTACTTATGCCTAATGGGGCCCTGACCTCTGGTCATAGTTGATTCGATCAGAGATGGATTTCTGAGCCAAATTGAGCCAAAAGAGCTCTTTCCAGGGGAGTTTGTGTTTGAAAGAGAGGTACAGGGGAGAGAGACTTGGTTCCTGTGGCTGGAATATGAACTTGGGAGCTGTGGATGTCTGTTTTTGATTTCAAATGTGGACAGAGCAGCAGAGGGAACTCTCCACAAACAAAGATGGGCACAAATACTTAGATATAGAAATGAAAGATGGAGAGAATACATTATCCTCTGAGTTTCTGACAGTCTTCAAGTTCCCAGTTCTAGTCTTTCCTTAAGCCAATGAGATTGGCTGCCCTTAGGGCCTATAAATTACCCTTCCTATTGTGGGTGAGCTAAGGCCAGTGAATTTCTATTTCTTGCAAGCAATAGCATCCAGGGCAACAACCACCCAGTAGCTCCCTCAAAATCTACTTGACCTAAGAGGGGCCCTCAAACTGTAGCCCAAAGTAGCTGCAAGGCTACTTTCATTTTCTGTGTCTCAAAAACCATTTCTTGTGACCTGAATGACCTTACCCCTGCCCCCCAACCCAAAGTAAATTTGGAGGCAAATCCAGTGTATTAATATCATCAAATATTCATGAAACATCTTCAAGGGCAGGGTGTCCAGCATTTTGCTACCACCTTGATGTGTCTTTTGGCATCTGTTCTAGAACTCTTTCAGCTCTCCAAGTGTCATGTTTTGTTGTTTTACTTATCACTGTAAATTTTCTCACTCTTAAAGAGTTTTTCAAGGGCAGGGAGGCAACATGGTGTGGAGGAAAGGACATTCAACTGGGAGTTTTGAAGAACAAAATCTTAGTCCTGCCACTAGCTTTGCTCTGTAATGCTGAGTAAATCATGAGACTCTCTTGATCTGTTTTCCCATCTGTGGAAGTGGGAGAGAAAAATAATACTTTCTCTGCCTACTTCACAGAGATGCAAGCTAAAATTAGGTCATGTATGTGAACATTTTATGAGACAAAGATATATAAACTGCTGTATCTATAATGTAATGAACTCACTTGATTTTTATCCCACTTCCAGACACCAAGTTCAATGTCCTTACTCAAAAACGACTTGAATTTAACTCTAGCTGCTTATTTTCTTCTTAAAATGTGACTTTGTATCTTCATCCATTTCTCCTGAACACTGATAAACCCTTTTAATATTACAAATAAAGGAAATGAGAGACATGCATCCTGTTCTGTTTTAAGGCAGACTAATTTCTTGCCATTTGTCATTTCTTAAGGACTGTACTTACTTTCCTTTAACCTAACATGCCTAATATGTGTCCACTGTGTATGCTGCCCATCACACAGTGGTTCCCAAACTTGTCTGCACCTTGGAATCAATGAGGAATACTGATTATTATTAGTGCCTGTGTCCCACCTAGAAATTGTGATGCAATTGATCTGTAGTGTAGCCTGTGGCTTTGTAATTTTAAAAGATCCCTAAATGAAGGACGCCTGGGTGGCTAGTCAGTTGAGCATCTGACTCTTGGATTTTGCTTGGGTCATGATCTCACAGTCATGAGATAGAGCCCCTTGTTGGGCTCCTTGCTGGACACAGAGCCTGCTTGGGATTCTCCATCTGTCCCTCCCCCACTCCTGCTCACTCATGCAGTCTCTCTCTCAAAAATAAATTTTAAAAAACATTAAAAAAATCATTTAAAAGATCCCCAAGTGATTCAAATGTAGAGCCAGGTTTGGGATCCACTGCCTTTAGGATTCTTCTTTTTTAAAAAATCCAATTCTAATCTTTTGAGGATTAATTCCTAGCCAGGCTCTCACCTGAAACATTTCCTTTATAAATTGCTATAGGAAACAACAAGGGATGAATCCTATATCCATCACTTCTTCCTACTGTGATTGCCTTGAACTTCATCAGGTTAACTGAAATCCCTTCTGATAAATGCAGTGAAGCCATTAATGGAGGCTTCATTTATTCACATGCATGTTTCCTATTCTGCTGTGTTTTCCTCTAATAATTTAGTTATAATTTGCATGATACCTTTTTTTGTCCCCAATTCAAATGGCCTTTCACTGTCCCTGAGTGGTTGGCTAGGTCTGTCTACCTGCTGTCTGTCTTCACTTCTGGATGGACAAAATTTCCCTCTTTCCAGTTACATTATCTCCATATTCTGGGTCTAGCCAGACAGCTCAGTGAACTTGTTGTCATGGTTGCTTGGGCTACACCTCAGACTGAGATACTTCATAATTTGCAATCAGAATTAGTAAAGCAATTGTGCACTTTTTAGAAGTTATTTATGTGTGTATGTATGTATGTATTTATTTAGAGAGCACATGGGAGAGCATGAGCAGGAGAGGGGCAGAGAGGGAAAGAGAGAATCCCAAGCAGGCTCCGTGCTGTCAGTGTGGAGCCTGATGTGGGGCTCAATCTCACAAACCGTGAGATTTGACCTGAGCTGAAACCAAGAGTCTGATGCTTAACCTACTGAGGCACCCAGGCACCCCAGCAATTGTACACTTCTATCTAGTCCTGCCCAACTGGAGGCCAGGTTAGACTGTTGATTCTGTAACATAAGCAAGCTCTGGTAGGGACCCTCTGATGGTGATGGCCAACACCATACCAGCTTTTGTAAGGAGCTAGAGCAGTTTCAGACCTGAACACAAATTTCCACAGGCCTCTCTTGAGCCACACCCTGACCCAGAGGAGTATGTGAGTTTCATCTCAACATGGATCTGAATTTTAAAATAAAAGCTATGACTGCTGTTTCACCAGGGCATCATCCCCACTCGGGATGAGTCACTGTCTTTTATCTGCCTTGGCCCCCAGGGTTTATAACACCATCTGATTCCAGTGTGCGGGGATGACAGAAGAATGGATGCATTCAGTCAAACAAGTATTACTGAGTCCATATGGTGCCTGAGCCTGTGATAGCCCTCATTTCTCTCTTTTTCTTGTGGTTCACTACTTCCCCAACTGGCTAGAGCCAGAGTGTCAATTCCAATCAAGGGTGAGAGTTCAAATCCACCTGTGTCATCAACAGAGGGCCAAAAATCACTCACTCTCTCTTAATTCTCTTAACTTAATTATTTCAGTTGTTTAAATTCCTTTACTCTCTGTCTCTCTGAAGAAAACAATTTTTACATTAAAATATAATTTGAGGTATTTCAAACCAATTTATCATTACTATCAATGACTGAAACATAATAGTATTTCCCCCACTTTACCTTGCTTCAGGAGCCCAAGATAAGTCCAGAAAGGTTTATGATGCCTGAGGCTACAGTTACTTCTCTAGATTAGGGCAAACAAGGGCCACTTTACTTATGTATTATTAATGGAGGATCACTATTAATAATAAGTGAATCTACTGAGCATTTACTGTATGCCAGACACTATGCTAAATCCTTTCCATAATTGATTTAAATTATCTCGTCCTAAATAAATAGGTATTATTCATTATCTCCCTTTTAAATATCAGAACACAGAAACTTAGGGAAGTTAAAGCTTACACAGCTAGTAGATGGCGGGATCCGAACTTGAGCCCATTCTGACTAGTTCAGAGTCTGTGCTTTTAATCCCTGAAGTCTTCTGAGGTCATCTCCTTTTATGGAAATGTGCTTGTGCCCCAGTAACACAGCTTTCCATGATTTTAAAAACTAAGGCCTGTATGACCATTGGGGTTGTAAACATGAGGCATCAATAGTTTAATGCACGTAATAGTTACTTGAGAAATAATTATCAATAGGTTGACTAACAAATGACATTTTATTCACCCAGATTCTGAATAGGGTTCTAGATGTTAGGAGAGGATGGAGGGGAGCCGATTTTGCCTCCTGGGGGAGGTTTGTGCAGACAGTTGCTTCAGCCACGCCTGTATCCTGTCATTGCTCATTTCAAGTCTACTCTAAAAGTCTCCTTATTTCAAGACCTAATATAAGAGTGATGGAGCTGACTACAAGTCTGAGGACTGCTGAGGCTTTTGAAGGAAAAGATAACAATTACAGAAAATGAATCCTGTGGTTTAGAAAGAAATCAGCTGAACTTATGATCATTTTGTTCTGTTCTTTTTTTTTTTTTTTTTTTTAAAAAAAAAAAAAAGGAAAAAAAATGTTTCCATCACAAAAAAAAAAATTTCNAAAACACCTGAAATTTTTGTTATTTTTTTTTTTTTTTTTTTTTTTTTTTTTTTTTAAGAAAGAAAAGAAGGAAAAAAACTGTTCTCATCACAAAGAAAACAATTTCATTAGGCCTGGAGAATTACAGTCTATCCATGAAGACTTCAACTTTCTGAGATACCTAGATTTTTAGCACCAAAAGAGACCTGTAAAGATAGTTTTTTCATCTGAGTCCTGATTTTCACAGAAAGGAAACTGAGACCTGAAAGAATCTGAGGCACACAACAGTGAAAGCTAACCCCCAGTTTTCTTCTATTCTCTATCCCATGCCTTCCTTTTACTTTTGCTTTTTGAATGACAGGATATTCTAAGGCCACTGAGAGAGAATTAAACAATTTCTGCCTCTTTAAGAAAGGTCAGTAGAGGTCCAAAACTTCTAGAAAGAAAAGAGCCAATTATTTAATCTAATTTCAGGAACAGTCTTGATCTTATTAGCTTAGGGACTGAATAAGGAGGCAGAGGCTCTACAAAGTAAGATTTATTACTGCTTTCCATGAAAGCAGAGGGAAAATGAAAATTGGCTTAATGGGGATTTGGGCCTATAATGTAATTCTTGTCTCAGCTTAGAGAAACAATCCACAAACAAAAGGTCAATGGATCCTAGTAGTGATCTCCTGAGTCAGTGAGGAAAGGGGTCACCTCCCATTTCTCCTGGGATCCCTAGGACTAGAAGTTGCCTCTGTGGTATGGAAGCCTAGAAAGGAAGTAATCCATTGAACTCATATTGGCTTGGAAAGTGTGTTTAAAGTGCCACTGCTTCACCAGACCAGTGAAGCAATGAATAAGATTTTCTTACAGGGAAAATATCTAGCAAAGATGTGGCCAGATACTAATATGAATTCCTAGGGGAAGAATCTGCAGTTGAAAATGGATAAAAGGAAGGGAGGTTGGCGTAGTATCAATTCAATAAGCATTTATTGAATACTAACTATGTAATAGACACCAAGAGATAAATTAAGCCTTCTCTGTTCCTGGAAATGCTTGCAGATGAGTAGGAACTAGCAACCACAGAAGAACCTGTTCCCAGGATTCAGATGCCAATATACAAAACTGTCCAGTATCCCATAATTCATTTCCATTCCGTGACTTTTGTTCTGTTACAATTATTAGGCAACACAGTTCACTCCTGTGGGCTATAAAACTCCCCAACAAATTAGCAGCTCACAGATGTAACCCTAGCAGCTGGGTGCTGGGTGAGGCACACACATCCAGTCAAAGTCTGAAGATGCTTAAAAGAAGAAACAGAAAGTCAAGAGTCAACAGAAGCACCCAGTTTCCTTCCCCAGATGTCATCAGTGCAAATACACAGCAAACTCTATCCTAGTCCAGCTCACAAATTCAGCTCTCAGTGGCCACCTCACTCTATCAAGTCTTTAGTTGGAAAGGGATTGCTTGCTTGTGTTTATAAAAAATAATAGCATTATCCATCATGGGATCTGACCCAGGCCAATGCCAGTTGGATCAATCAACCTTTTAAAAATATTTTTAGGATAAATATTCAGCTACAGTCATGAATTAAAGATGTGAGGGAGAGAAAAATAGTACAGAGCTTACAGCGGTTAACACTGGGTTTAAAACCAAAGTGTGATGTTGCATTAATCTTCTTGTTGAAGCCTCTTACGAATTGAGGAAAATTTGTTTTAGACATCTCTGTTCTGATAAACATTAAGGATTCTTGAATTTTGTGGAAAGTGAGGAGGGGAACGACTTCCATAGGGAAAGGGGAGGCAGGTCATGGCTAAATCAACCTCCAAACAACAGAATTTCCCTTTTTTAATTTTCTCATGTTTATTTATATATTTTGAGAGAGACAGAAAGAACACAAGCAGAGGANAGAGAGAGAGAGAGAGAGAGAGAGAGAGAGAGAGAGAATCCCAAGCAGGCTCTACACTGTCAGTGCAGAGTCCTATGCAGGGCTCAAACCCAGGAACCAGTAGATCATGACCTGAGCTGAAATCAAGAGTTAGATGCTTAACCTACTGTACCACTCAGATGCCCCCCCAAACAAAAGAATTTTCTACTAAAACTGTGTATCTGGTTGCTAAATAATAAATGCCTTATTGGTAATTTTACTTATCCTCCTACAGACAGATATATTACCAAGTCACAAATCCTTGTGTACATACATAACAGTAGATGAAGTAAGTGGTGGTATCCACAGCCGTTAGGGTAACTCTATGAGTCCTTAACTGAATTACCCATTGTTCCTCTGTATTTTCACATGTCAAGTTATGTCAAAGATTTAGGAAGTAGCAGGCCTGGCTTCATGTGTTACACTGGATCTCTCACTCAGAAGGGTCCCATACCTGGGTACTGATGCTCAGCATTTGCCATCTTGAAACTGATAGTAATTTAATTTTTAATTTGTGTTAAGTAAAGTCTAATGGAACAATGGAGCATGTGCTCAGGGGGTTAGAGCCTTGACTTTCCTGCAGTCCTTTCTTCCTACACCTTCCTGACACCTTGGGATGGATTCTTGACCATCTGTCCCCTGTCCTCTAGGGACCTGAGCCTCCCCTGGCCTCCCCTTCCCCACTCCTGCCTTGTGATTGCTGCCACCCTCAGGTAGGGGTGGTGACCAGTTCCCATCAGAGGCAGGAGGCCTTTGTGCCACTGTTGCCCTCTGTTCATGGCAAGGGCCTGCACACAGGTGTGAGGAGGGTCAGGTTGAGTGTGCATTCCAGGGCATCTCATGGTGGGGAAATGTGGCAGCATTTCCTGCTCTGGGCTGGTAGTACTACAGTGCATTCGGTCAGCAAATTAGGAGCATCCTCTGATCCAGGTACTGAATGCAGCCAGCATGGAGGTTATAATCTCTCAGGGAGTCACCTATTGACCATGGGTTGGTGCAGAGGGTGTATGGGAAAGGGGAGATTAATTTCTTCCCCACTCCCAGCCAGGATCCTACATTTTCATTTTGTAATGAACCTTGTTGGCAAGTAGTCAACTTTGAAGACTGTGGGGGTAGGGAGAAGCCTACTTAAAAAAAAATTTTTTTAACGTTTATTTATTTTTTTGAGAGACAGTGAGTGAGCAGAGAGGGGCAGAGAGGGAGTGAGACACAGAATCTGTAGCAGGCTTCAGGCTCTGAGCTGTCAGCACAGAGTCCAATGCAGAGTTTGAACTCACAAACCGCGAGATCATGACCCGAGCCAAAGCCAGACGCTTAACCCACTGAACCACCCAGGTGCTCCGAAGCCTACTTTTTAATATGACTTTTATTTGGCCTCTAACTTGGTATAAAACCTGTTGGTAACTACATAACAAGAAAAAAAATAAGTTCCTACCCTGAAGGGCTTCTCATCTAGTTGGAAATAGATGAAATTGACATAGATAAAATAACAAGGTTCCTCTATAAAGGATATATTATTAGAGAGGGGTCCTGAAAGTAGTATTTAAGTCTGGACGTGAGCAAAGAGGATCCCTGGTAAATGTGCTCCAAAATGTAGAGAGGCTAGTACAACCTTACAACGTACCCTGACATGATCCTTGTATATTTTTGGTTCAAGGCCACTCACTCACAGCATTCTGGGGGGAGGACCATCTTGGTTTGAGAGGAATGTGAGAACAGGCATGGCTGACACGGATGATAGAGGAGAGAATTGCAGAAGAAGAGAAAATGGGTTTAAGCCTCCTTGCTGTGTACACTAAGGTACACAGAGAGGCTGCTACTATTTAACATGGCAAGCCACTCCAAGTTCTTTCTAGACAGGCAAAGACAGAACAAAGGGAGCTGACCTTATGTTTAAGCAAATGACGGAGTAAAGTCAGGTTTCACAGTGAGCTCTGTTATGATGGAAAAGCAAATATTCTCTGGTGAAGGTTGACTTAATTAGACATTTTAATAATTCATGAGTCGTTAAAATGTTTGCCAGAAGATTCAGAGCTCAGATTCTGCTTCTGGTATTTAGTTCTGGGTTTTCTCTATAACAAATTATGCTGCTTCATGGAGCAATGGCAGGAACAAGCCTGGGAATGTGAAGTTTAGTTTGGCCAGACTGGCACAGTTCTTAACCTTTTGGGACTTAGAATCTCTTTGAGAATCTGGTGAGAGTTTTAGAACCTCGGTCTAAGAAAATGTATGTAAATTCAGTGTCTTACAGACTCCCAGAAGTCTTTCTTGAACTCCAGCTTAAGAATCTACAGTTTAGATGATTTCTAAGGACTCTAACATCTTTTTAACCTTCCCACAAGCCAGTCTGTCAATATGTCACCTGGAAATGCTGTGACTCTTCAGGCTTGCAGGCAAGCAGTCTCATGTGGATGTTTGCAAAATGAGAAATGCAAAACACAGTATTTGTTCATTAGGTTGCAGCAATGCTAATGCAGAAAAGAGGACTGAATGAATCAAAAGCCATGAGTCAGCTCCCTCCCCGCCACCTGCCAGCAAGCAGCCTGCTGTAGCCGAGGTGTTGAGCTGGAAGTCAGATAGCCTGGAGCCCTCAAACCCTGGCCCAGGCATTTTCTGTCTGTGACTTGGGGGACCCACTTAACCTCTCTTAGCCTCAGTTTCTTCATTTGTAAAATGAGGCCAATAAGATGTATCCTATGTGTCATGTTCAGAGGAAGAACTGAGGCAACCTTTGTAAATTAGGTATAGTTCCTGGGCCATAGTAATGCTCAGTAAAGGTAGTTCATTCCCCTGATCTCACCCACAAGGAGGAGAGGTGCTGTGAATTGAATGCTGTGGGAGGGGAGAGACTGAGGAGTGGCTGGGAGCTCTCTATGAATTCTATGGATATGTGGCTCCTCTCCCGCTCCCTGTTTCCCATAAGACTTCCCTAAAGGAATGTGGGCTGGGTTCAGCTCAGGAGGCTGGGGCAGGACCCTGTGTGGCAGCCTTGGTCTGGAGCATCTCCCTGTCTTCTCCGCTCTATTGCTGCTTGGGAGTGTGGAAGCTGCAGGAAACGAAGGGGGAGATCCTGGGCTTTTTCTGGCTGCAGGCCTGACTGCAGCAGAGAAGAGAAAGAGGCGGGTGGGGGAGGTAGTCTCCCTTCTTCTCCATTTCTGAGCAAGGAGTCTGTGTGTTATTTAGGAGCCCACAGTGAAGCTGGGGCTGGTCCTGGGGGACATGCAGAGCTTGGCAAGATGCTCAGAGACTGCACAACTTTGACATGAAATAAGACAAGCTCCAGGACGGAGAGTGGAAGGGATGGATGCACAACGTCCTGTTCAATATGGAGTCCAGATGGGAGGGGGCATGAAGGCAGGATGGTGAAAAGAACGCTTAGGCAATGCCAGGCACCTAATGTGCACTAGGTCTCACTCTCACATCACACTCCAGGGTACATGCTCTAATCCTTTATCGTACGATGAGGAAACTGAAGCTCAGAGAGGTAGTGATTCACTCAGAGGCAATAGCTGCTAAGTGGTGCTAGGGCATTCAAACCAGGTCTGCTGCCTCTGAAATCCTTCCTCCCCATTCCCCATTCAGGTTGATTAGGTGAAATGGGAGGCCTTCACAGTCCTCACTCTGAGACCTGTGAAGCCATTACCAGTTGCGTACAATGCTATGCACAGAATCCAAGCTCAGTAAATATTTGCTCCGTGAATGAGAAGGAGAGAATGCTCTAGGCAGTTCTAGGCATTCACGTGCACTGTTTACTTTTCTTCCCACATTCTCCCATGAGGAATCCTCATCCCTCCCTTCCCTCAACTGAAAACAAACTCAGAGTGGAATGAGTGAAGTGCCTGGATTACACAGAGCCTGTCCCAGAGACTGATGGTGGATCAGTGAAGAGCAGGTCTGCAGCAGGCAGCAGCAGGGAAGCTTCAGCCCAGTTTGGGCCTCTGCCAGGGAGGAACCCTGTCATCCTAAGGAATTTTCTGAGCAGAGTCTCCGGACCTGATTTTTTTTTTTTAATTTTTTTAATGTTTTATTTATTTCTAGGAGAGAGAGAGAGAGAGACAGCATGAGCAGGGGAGGGTCAGAGAGAGAGGGAGTCACAGACTGAAACAGGCTCCAGGCTCTGAGCTGGCAGTCAGCACAGAGCCCGACGCGGGGCTCGAGCCCACGAACCGCGAGATCACGACCTAAGCAAAAGTCGGATGCTTAACCGACTAAGCCACCCAGGCGCCCCTCCTGACCTGATTTGTAACTAGTGATGTGAATGTATTACCTAGAGCTGAGTGCCAAGCAGAGAGCAAAATGAGACCACCTCTCCATTCATTTCCAGCCACTGATTCAATGATGTTGATAAACTGTGATTTTTAAATGGAAAGGGCTTTGTCATCATGATTTTTCAATAAAATTCTAGCCGAGCTCTTTATTTCCTGACCAAGGCCCTAGGGGATCCATTTTAACATGCTGGACATGACATAATCCCCAGGGTCAGCTTTTTATTTCATTGCCATCATAAGGCTATCAGAGTTGTAGCTAGAATTTACCTTAAATAATAGACTTTCGGATGGTAAGAGCCTGTATTATTATTTACACTTAGTAAAGTCCCTTTGGATAGTAAGAACCAACATAATATTAATTTTCTTGCTGTCACTGACAATATGAATCGGTTTTGTGTAAGAACCAGGAGCTCATTGGATTGAATTTAGGAAATTGGAAAAACAAATTTGACTTTAGTGGGTTTGAATGATTACAATGTAATACACATATAAAGGCTAGGAAGCTCATTTATCATCGCTTTCAGTTTTATTTATTTGAAACTCCTTCATGGTTGGTATAAACAGGCTTTATTAAAGATTATGAATTCAATTTCCAAATGAGTTGTAAATGGCTTTCTATAGAGAGATTACTTGATTTGTTGTTTTCCTGAATAAAACATGTTTTTGCCCAGTGGGGTTATGTAGCCCATATATTCATACTGGAACATCATTCTGTTGAGTTTGGCATCTGTGATGTGCAACGTTTGATTTGTTCTCTGATCTATTTGTCTTCACTTTCTTTAATAAACACCGAGACCAAATGCATAACCTCTTAAGACCTGCACTTCAATGAATCATAAGAGAATGTCTGTCTGTGTGGCAGTTTATCATTTGAATGATAATTCTGGTTCCCTCTAAAAATATTAAAGTGTCTGCTCTTCAAAATAGACTGCTGTGAGAGACATGAGGGATGCTGTGGGTCACTGATGAGGAATCATAATTGACCTTAGTCGTTGCATGGTAACAGACTCTCTGGGTATTAGATCATTGCATACTGCAGAACTACCAACACAATTGCCCTCAGAGGGGAAAATTTTGCATTTGCGAATAGGAAACTAGATATAGCAGACCCTTGTAGAAAGGCAATCTGTCAGGAGAGCTGGAACCTCTCTGAAGATGGCCCTCCAGAGCCTGCCATATTGTAAAAGGCTGTTCAATTTCAATCCTTTCACAAAAGCATTGTAACTTTTATAGCCCAGTGCCTACTAGAATAATGCACTGCACAAATGAAAACACTGTAAAGGGAATTAGTATCCACGTGAAGTATCTCAGAATGCTGAAGCTGGGTAGGACCTTGGGAGGCCATTTATTTTCACTATCTCAAGCCAGTTGGCATATTTGCATGTATTAAAGCTACTGTCTAATGAGCTAGAAAAACTAATTGCCTTGAGAGGATTCTCTTATTTATATATATATATATGTATTTATTTGGTTGAGATAGGGAGAAAGAGAGAGAGAGGGCACAAGCAGGGGGGAGGGTCAGAGGGAGAAAGAGAGAATCCTAGAGAGAGAGAATTGATGCAGGGCTTCATCCCACAACCCTGAGATCATGACCTGAGCCCAAATCAAGGCTGGATAGCCAACCGACTGAGCCACCCAGGCACCCCAAAAGATAAGATTCTATCTCCAAAGTTCTTGCTTAAACCCCAAACTTCCTCTCCTCTTATTAAACTCTCAAACATCCAAGTTTGCCACTTCCCACTTCCCATTGGAAGATAATTCTTTTCCCAAGATGCTTCAAATAATCCTAAAGCCCAGGCTTTTTGGATCACCTCAGCAATAAGACATTGTATGGCCCCCAATCCAGCTTTACCTCTGATTGGTCTGAATGTCCCAGTTGTCTCCCTTGTCTTGGATTCTTTCAGGTGTCCATCACTGCACCTAGCATAGAGTGGGTACTCAACTTTTCTTGCTGCTGTCAGTTAACACATTCTTAGTGGGACCTTCCAATTTGATATAAATTTATGACTTTGGTTTGGCTCTCAGTAAACCTGCCTTCTCAATTCCAACCACTATTTTGTTGTCTGACAGGAGATTATTTCCATTATCTGTCTGTAGTCCAATGTATCCTAGAAAACACGGATGGAAACCCTGCCTTCGGAAAGTTTTTAGTCTACTGACATAAAAAAGAACTACTTGGAATTCTTGTATCATATAGGTTGTCTTGAATTGTATTCTAGATGTTACATGTTTATAGATTTTGCATCTCAAGTTAGAACAGTCTTCCATTTCTTTTTATTTCACATAGTTTCTAGAACAGTGCTGGGCACTAGTAGGTACTTAGTAAGCAATGAATGGATGATGACTGTATTCTGTGTTCAAAGGCAGAAAAGTGCTGTGGATAGGTGTGGATGTCAGATAGAGATGAGTCAGAAATCTAATTCTGAGAGCTACTAGCTGTGTGACTGGGCAAATTATGTAAATCCTTTAAGGCTCAGCTATTCCATCTGTAAACTTGGATGATTGTAGAACTGACTCTATAAGTTTGCCATGAAGATTAAATGTGATACTAAATGTAAAATGGCTAGCACAGAAACTAGAATTTAGTGTTTGAAAAATGTTAGCTACTATTATTATAATCATGAGTGATAAAAACTGGGGCACAGGGTCTCTATTGTCAGTGCAAAGCCCACTTCGGATCCTCTCTCTCCTTCTCTCTTCCCCCACTTCAAAAATAAATAAAACATAAAAAAAATAGAAGTGATAAAAACACATACAAGGAGGTGAGGAGGGTAGGAAATAGGGGTTACTGGAGTTACTATGGATGGACTAGAAGGTTAGAAGAATTTTAAAGAGGGCAGGGGTGGAAGTCAGCTGTGTATAGTTGTGACTAATTTGGTAGTCAGGGAAACTGGGTTCTAAACTGCTCTTCCTTCATATTCATGCAGGACCTTGGGCAATCCCCTCATCTTTAGGGACTACATTAAATGACCTCTGAAATCTCTTCCCACTCAAACCAATCTATAACTTGAGGAAAAATATTCTAAGGGTGTTTCTCCCCCCCCCCTTACTAAAAGGGACCTTAAAATCAAGAGATCCTGTGACTGATTTGCAATCTGAGGTCCAGAAAGGCTATGAAACTTGCCCCAAGATCACAGAGCAGTTGGTGGTGACTTGGATACAAATCCCTACCTCTAAGACCCTGTGCAGCGATGTGTCCTCTATATGATATCAAATGACTGGAAGACAGGAGAAGGTATAGCCCAAGAGACACTTGCTGGGGCAGGGGAAATACAGTGCAGGGCTTGTTGGGATATACTATCACCGGATATAAAGGGACACGCCTGAAAAAGACCTCTGGTCCACAACTAAGAGTTTTAATATGATAAAGATAACTAGAAATCACTGGTAAGTAAAATTATTCCAATTTTACTTATTATTAAATGATATAGGGGCACATGGGTGGCTCAGTTAATTAAGTGTCTGACTCTTGATTTTGGCTCAGGTCATGATCTCACAGTTCGTGAGTTCAAGTCCCATATTGGTCTCTGCACTGGCAGTGCAGGGCCTGCTTGGGACTCTCTGTCTGTCTCCCTCTCTTTCTCTGCCTCTTCCCTGTTTGCTCTCTATCTCTCTCAAAATAAATAAACATTTAAAAAAGGACACAGTAAATCTAGACAAAATTTATTCAAATAAACTTAAATATGAACATGAGAGATAAATTAACATGGGAGTTTCCTATACAATAGTCAAAAAAATAGTCTTTTGAGTCCATATAATATTGGAAAGGTTTCTGGGGACCTAGGGTAGCTACCCTCCCTTTTTCTCTCCTGACCTTGGAATCACCCTATGCCAAGCACTGAACTATGAGATTAAAGCAAAGTTCCTGGTCTCCCCAAGGTCTTGCTGCCGTCAGGGAAGTAAGCAGGTGTGAGGATGGGAGGGGGGACTGCGGGAAGACATGGTCTCTCTGCCAAGGGCAGTTGTGGCTGCATCCTCCTGGCTGGGGTCTTGCTTTTCTCTTGTCCTGGCCCTGTCTATCTAGGCCTTTCACCTGCAGCTTCCAAATGGGCTTTGTGATATTATATATTTTCCAGTTTGACTCAGTACTCCCAATTCACACTCATAAATATGATACCTTGTGAAAGGACTGAAGGAGATGCTAAGAGCTACACAGAGAGAACACAAAGAATCAAGCACTGAGAGCAAGGATCCAGAATAAAGTCTGCACTGAGAAGAAAAACTTCTGAGGATCTAAGGAAAGCCATTGAAGTGTTTATGGATAGGCTGAATACGACAAATAGAGAATGATGACTTCTTACAGGTTTGGAATGAAATACATTGGACATCTCTGAGGATCCTTGAATAAAATGGCTGATTCTAGATCCAGGCAGAGAAAGTAGAAGTTAGCCTGGAATATTTTGTGTCAGAAAGCAACTACTACTCAAAACTTGATAGAGATAGGTCAAAAAAACATAGGAATTCGCCTGAACAGCAACTATGGCCAAATTTGGGACAACTTGAGTACCAAAACCTAAAATAAATGTAATTGATTATAATACAGTGAATTAAAAAAAACACAATAGTAATGTTCTGAAAAGGAGAGAATAAGAGAGGAAAAAATATTTTATACAAAAAGAATGTAAGCTAATACATATGGGAGAGATTACAGAATTAGAAAGGCCATATGCAACCCTCAATGTAACTATATTATCAGATGATGATCATCGATGCATGATAAAATCACTAGGTGAAGAACTGCTGGGGAAAGGATATTTATATGTTATCAGAATATCACGCCACAGGTTACTTATCAATTAAATGTGGAAAACACATCCTTATGATGGTGAGGTCTGGTAGGTGCCATCTTAACTACATGATCAAATTTATCATCACTAAGAATGGAACATTGGCTCTTATGTGCTCTTAAGATGATGCAGTATAAAATACACAATATTGCCTGTGAAGTATTTTTGCCAAAAGTCTTCAACAAGAAACTCATCAAGCCTTTAGTCCTAAATTCTAGTTTGTAGGAAATACAGGGGATAGAGAAACACATTAAATAATACTATGATAAAGCGATCAGATGAATCTAGAATGCAGTCGTTTTAAGAGAAAACTGTTCTGGATCCTTTAAAATATCAATGTGGTGAAAAACAGAGGAAGGGAAATTATCTACATTAAAATTAGAATCCTAAATAGACATAAAGTACAACCCTTTGTCAAATCCTAGTTAAAAAATTAAATAAAACAGCTATAAAATCATTTTGGAGACAATTAGGGAAATTTAAGTATAGATTGTATCTAAGATAATATATAATTTTTAAAGGGATTTTTTAAAGTTTATTTACTTATTTTGAGAAAGGGAGAGTACGCACATGTGCACACGAGCTGTGTTGGGGCACAGAAGGAGAGAGAGAATCCCAAGCAGGCTCCATGCTATCAGCACGGTGCAGGGCTAGAACTCTCACACTGAACCACGAGACCATGACCTGAGCTCAATGACCGATCTATGTAGGTGCCCCATTACATAATATTTTTAAAGGTGTAATAACAGTATTGTGGTTTTGTAGGAGAATATCCTTCTTTATAGGTGAAATATAGTGAAATTCACAGCTGAATTTCTTTCTTTCAAATGTTTCATCCAAAAAAAAATTTGTCAGTCAGTGTGTGTGTACAGAGAGAGACAGAGACAGAGAGACAGAGAAAGAGAAAGCAAATGCTAGCCTTTGCTGAATCGAAGTGGATAGTTTATGAATGGTTTATTGTACCATTCTTTCAATTTTTCCATACATTTGAAAATTTTCAAAATAGAGAACTAAATTTCTGAGAAAATATGTGATAGTTAAAAAAAATGCTTGCATCTAGAAAAAAAGAAGCTCTTTCATTCCTAATCAATCCTGTTATTGTAATAGGGGCACATCTATGTCTCCCTCAGCCCCCACATGAATGGCAGGGGCTGTGACTCTTTTCACTTTGGAACCAATGAAAGCAAGAATGTGGCAGTAAAATACAGAAGATGTTTTCTCTAAGTGACTCCCATTTTTCTCATGGAGAGAGGAAACCTAGCTCCCTCCTTCCAGGAAAGATGGTGGAAAATCACAAGACATGATAATTCCCCAGCAAGTAAACTTTCTTTTATTAATATGACTTCATGGCATCAAAAATAAAAACAACATGAGGAACTCAGCAAGTCCAGATACTAACCCATAGCAAGTCCCATACTAACACAAGCTCTACTAGGGTGCATCTGATCCTATAGCCACATCAAGCTGTGAACCTTCTTTACAGACTGTCTGGCCCCTGGTTCCTGATTTCTCTATAAAAGAGAGGTCAGTGAATCTCAAACAGAGAGCAAAATGGCAGATGGGCTTCCAAACTGAAATTGTTACTGAGAGTTTCATGGAAGATATAGTACATAGTATGATTCAGAGCACACACTAAAGAAAACTGAAATATAGAAAATGAAAGAAAGAAAATAGGCAATTAGATAGTTTAGAACATTTAAAAATCTTTTTTCAAAGCAGACAATGATTTACTACAAGTTCCATGAGGAGAACCCAGAATTGCTGGCTAGTTAAATGGGAACTAGAAAAAAATGTGAAGAAGGGAAGAAAGGACCCCAAGAGTGTCAACTTTAGAGCCATGAGAATGGGAATCCTAATTGTTTAAAACAAAGGATAATCACAAACCAAGCTAGTATGGAGAAAATGAAATTAAAAATTTGAGGTACATATTTGAGGTTAAAATTCAAGGTTGCAGAGAATTCACACCTCCATATAGGTCCCCATGCTGCCAACAGAATACCAACCATGACATAAATCACCTTTTTTCTGTGAAACCATTCACTGTTGAAAGCATAATTATTTTAGCTTATTTATGTGGTGGTTAACTGCTTTATTCTTATTTCATCAAGCTAACCCAATCTGAACCTTAAATTTTCTAAATGAGAAAAAATACAGTTTGAAAATTGCCTAAACAATTATACAATGACACAAAGAATCCAAAGATGAAAATTACATTTGATTAAATATATATTTAGAATTTTCAAATTTATTTAAATAATACATTAGAAGATGAGATTGTCTTGCTGGCTACTTTCTATTTTACTTTTTGTTTATTTATTTATTTAAAGTTTATTTATTTTGAGAGAGAGAGAGAGAGCATGTGAAAGCAAGGGAGGAGCAGAGAGAGAGGACCCCAAGCAGGTTTCATGCTGTCAGCACAGAGCCCGATGTGGGGCTCGATCTCATGAATGGTGAGATTACGACCTGAGCCAAAATCAAGAGTTGGACACTTAATTGACTGAGCCACCCAGGTGCCCTGCTTTATTATTTATAAGACAACTCACACTTCATAATAATTTTCTGAGTGATTTTTAAAAGCCACGTGGAAAAGGAAAATGCAAAATGATAATATCTTTGTCCATTCATCTACTTATTCATTCGACAAAATTTACTGGGCATCAACTGGGTCCCTGCACGAAGCAAGGTGATAAGCATGCAAACATAAATTATGGTCCCTTAAGGGACTCAGGTGGTGTCGCCAACTTATAAGGAAATAGAACCATAAGGTGTTGTAAGGATATTTTGAGAGAGAGTGATTATTTCTCTTTGGGCTAAGGGGAGATGGCTGGTGGATCAGGAAGACATCACAGGGTATATGATGCTTGTGCCAAGGATGAGTGGAAAAGTGCAGAAGAATGTTCTAGGCAGAGGGAGCAGCACGAGGAAAGACAAAGAGTAGAAAACAGTGTAGTGTATGCAGATATCTGCAAATAGTTCAGTGTGGCTTGGGTGACAGGGTAGAGGGAGGTGCTCTTCAATGAAGCCAGAATAGAGGAGAACAGGTTGGGGTGAAAATATGAGAGGTTCAGGTTGGATGTGGTTTTAGGGCCTGGGGACCTCCAGAAGAGTTGCCAGTAGGCATTTTCAGGAGTGCAAGAGAGGGCTCTGGCCTAGCCTCCCTTTAGAGAGCCTGGTTGTGGCCCTCCTTCAAATATACCTCTAGATAAAGGGCCAAGAGGACATCCTACCTAGAACCCACATTTCCCCACCCCTTAAGACTATTCTCTGTCCCTAGGATTAGGAGATTCCTTGATCAAATAGCACTGACCCTGCTTCCCATGTAGGCTTGCTCCTCAGGTCCACTCTCCAAAGAGCAAACTGTGTCTCTAGGGTGCATGTCTCTAGGCCCTGAAGGATGGACAAGAGGCAACTATTTGTGGGGCTATCGATACAGCCTGCTCAAAACCATAATGTCCACACAAGTGAATGCAAGACCTCTCCCAGTGTGGATGGAGCTGGGGGTGAGAAGAGAAACAGGTAGGCTGTGGGTTAGAGGATGGCTTCCTTATACTTCCACAATTTGGTCGGTGAGTCCAAGATTCTAACATTGGCCACAGCCCTTTGGGTGATTAAGAAAGTTTCTGTCAAGGTAGAAGAACAGAGCATATTTGTTTGTTAACTTGAGCATATTTAACATATGCTACATAAGACTCAGTTTGTACTCTTGACTGAGCCCACAAATGTTAGGGCCAGCCTGAGTGGCCAGAAATACAATCAGGAATTTAGGGAAGACTTTACCTCTGGCCACCCATATTTGGAGGTCATCAGCACTGAAACAATGCTATGGGAGTGGGGAGTTTGCTCAGGGCAGGTGTCAAAAGTCACAAGGAAGAGAGCCATGACTTAAACCTGGAGGCACATTACCTTTTAAGTGACAGGTGCAGGAGCCGGCCAAGGAGCTTGAAAGAAACTGCCAGAGAAGTAGAGGTGCTAGGAAGGGGTCATTCCCGAAGCCAAGAGAGAAGAGTATTTCATGAGGAATGAAATGGTCAACAATATGGACAATGTATGTAATGTGATGGGCACAATGCCTGGCCCATGGTGAGCACTCAATCATCAGTGGTTGTGAATGTGCTAATGATGATGTCAATGATGGAGGTGGTAATGATATCTCATTCCTCTGTGCGTCTTCTCCCTGCCTCAAACACCTTCTCCTTTTTCTCTATCTCTACTCAAATTGCTATATATCACATTCTCTAGGAAGTCATTCCCTTGGCCCATTAGGTTATCCTCCGACATACTCCCGTAGTCTCCTATGCTCATTCTTATCACTGCACATTCAGCAAGTAGTAGGCTACTGGTATTTACTGATTGAGTGGTCACAGTTTCTAAGGTGCCCAATCATACTGGTTTGCCTGGAACTGTCTGGTTTTAGCACTGAAAGTCCTATGTCCCAGAAAACCTTCAGCTTTAGGCAAACCTAGATGGTCACCCTAAAATGACATCTCAATTTTTTTGAATGAGCAAATAAATAAAAGGCAGTAGGTCAATATCAAAGCTAATGGCCCTCAATTTTTCCTGTGTGTATACGAGTATAAGCCCATACAGGATGTCCTTTCCATACTCTTTTTACCCCTTAACGAACTAAGGATGCTGTGGGTAAGACATTCTCATGACCTGGTTGGATTCCTGTCCCAGCTCTGCTCTGCCCCATAATCCTTGTAAAGGATAGCTGCACCTTCTCAACCAGCGGGCCTTATCCGATCCACAGAACAAGAAAATGATTTGAGTACTATTTTCTCAATTCTTTCAAAATTGACATACAAGTGCCATTTTAGATGCATAGGAGCATCTATGATGCATACTGTTGATGCCTTAGGGCATTTAGGGCTTAATTCTTTCACCTGTCAAGAATGACATGGGACCTACAATCAAGAATGCTGCTCTGATCGGCCTCTACCCTTGTTGGTTAGCACAGCTGGCTGGAGGAGAGAAACTATGGGAAAGAAATATCAAAGGATGGGGCTTGTGTTATCTGTGCTCTGCAAATTGAGGAACTGGGGCCTGGAGAGGAAGTGCATTCTCATTTTCCCAAGATGGACAAAGGTAGAAGGCTGTGAGATCTCACCAGTCAGGAAAGGGAAAAAGAAAGACAACCAATCACCTCCGTGGCTTTGACGTGATGGTTGTCATCAACTTTGCTTCTCAGTTGGCAATTGCCAAAGTCACGCTGCACTGTATGTCATCTTGTGGAAGACAAATGCTCTATAAATAAATTGACTTGGAACAGTCTCAAATACACATAAACCACAATGGCTTTAAATGTAAGTCTTGACTTTTTTCTCATTTTCTTTCTCATTTTGGAGAGATCAGCAAGGAAGTTTCTGCAAGAGAGGCCTTACTGAAATTCAGCCTAAGAAACCAAGAACTTTCCTGTAGTCTCTTTGACATGCTTCATTACCAAGTATTTGTTTAAAAGCTTATTGATTCAATACCTACAACTCTAAGCATGCACCTGTATATTACACTTAAGCTTTTGCATTATACGTTATACATGAATCCTTTTAAAAATTCATTTTCTAGAAGAGGTGATTATTCATTTTGTCATTCAATTTCCTATCATTAAAAATTTCATATGTAAAATCATGCATGCTGATGGGGTACTGTGTGAAGAGAGAATATTTTTAGTGACTAAGCTGAGAGAAAAGCTTGTTGATGGCTCTTCCATCTGAGCAAGAATCAGAGACAAATTTCTGAGGAATAAATGCCTTGGAAGACTTGGGAGCTACCAGAATGAAGAGTACAGGAACCATGGCCATAGGGCCATAGCTCAGATTCTGAAGCAGAGGTACCCACTTTTAACCAACGTTCTCAATGGTATTTCATTTGTGTAATAAAGTTAATTACCTCCCCCACCCCTGCCTCATCATATCACTACATTAGCAAGGACAACAGAAGCACAGGATCCTGAGTTTTCATTAAATAGTCATTCATCTGAAAGGAAGGTCATAGTGCCACCAATACTAATTGAAAAAGCATTTACTTTATGTTTGATTTGCATGACTGAAAGAAAGAGGATCCATCCTTGGCCTAGTAAATACTTTTGATGGTAGAAAGAAATGTCTAAATAGGCTAAAGGATGTTAAATTCCACTGAAGCTTTCCAAGTATGTGCAGAGAGCAGTTACAGAACATCTTGGTCTTGCTGGGCAACCTTCTTCTCAGTAGGCAAGGTTTCACCTTGGCCTGCTAAAAATGCTGGTCACGTAGGTTTCAGGGGTCCACAGGCCTATGCTTTTTACTGGGAAATTTTAAGGCTTAGTGTGGCCTAAGATGATTCCTTCTGGACAGCAGCTCTACCAACAACCTTCTTGAGGAACTGCAGTCTGAGCATTAAACCCTAGTTCCTTCCTAACTTCCCAGCAACCCTCTCCTGTGCCTGGCTGGTTCTAGTAATGTCTAACCACTGGCAGCTCTTCCACCGTGCCACGCAATCAACTGCATGTCTCTAGGCCTTTGCTCTGTTTTCTTTCATCTGGAACTTGTTTCTCTCTTCCTCTTTGCCTTTTGATTGTTTCCTAGACCATTTATCATAGCAGACTCAATTTAGGAGTTATCTTCTTTAGAAATCCTTTTTGGAACCTCTGTGGTAAGCTAAGGTCCTCTCCTTTGTGCCTTGTAAACTCCTTTTATGGTAACAATTACGTTGCAGTCAAATAGAATTCACACAGTAGGTGTTCACGACCTGATTATTAAATGTTCCAGGTTATGAATGCCCTTACTTATTTGGGGGTGGGACTAAGGAGCTAAGTAAAAAAAAAATGTGTGCCTTAAAATACACATAAAATTGACCACCTTAACCATTTTTAAGTGTACAGTTCAGTGATATTAAATACATCCATAATGTACAAACATCTCCACCATCCATCCTTATAACTCTTTTCACTTGTAGATATGAAACTCCATACCCATTAAACAGTAACTCCCCAGCCCCCCTGCCCCAGACCCTGGTAATCACAATCTAATAATCTACTGGTAAGTCCCTAGTAGATTACTACCTGTCTCTGTGTGATTTTGACTATTTTAAGTACCTCAGATTAATGGAATCATACAGTATCTGTCTTTTTGTGACTGGCTTATTTCTCACTTACCACATAACGTCCTCAAGCTTCATTCATGTGGCGGCATGTTGTAGAATTCCCTTCCTTTTCAAGGCTGAATAATATTCCATTGTATGTACATATCACATTTTGCTTATCCATCCCACTGATGGACATTTGTGTTGCTTCCAAATTTTCGCTACAGTGAATAACACTGCCTTAAACGTGGGCATACCAATAGCTCTTCAAGATGCTACTTTTTCTTCTGGGTACCTACCTAGAAGTAGAATTGTTGGATTATATGGGAATTCTCTTCTAATTTTTAACCCTTTAAAAAAAACTGCCATACTGTTTTTCCACAGTGGTTGTACCACTTTACATTCCCACCAACAGTGCACAAGGGTTCTCATTCCAAGGAGTGAACTCTTACATGTTTTTTTAAATGCCCATTTAAATCTGAGAGATTGCAGACCTAAAGGGGCACATTTGTTACGAGGGGAAGGTATATTACAGTGACCACTTGTTGAGTGCTTCCCTTGTGCCCGATACTTCAACATTTTACATTAATCTAATTTTCCTATTACTGTAATCCTTATGATAAGCTTTTGAGATAAGTATTACCTCCAATTTACAAATGAGGCTAAAGATTAAATGACTCTTCCAAGATCACACATTTAACAAAGCGGACCAACCAACACTTGTACCCAGGTCTGACTCCAGATGGGGACCCTGGTATTCCCCACTATCAAGGGGCTATTGGGGTGACTAATCCCACAGAATCTCGGAGACGGGGTTTCTGAATGACTTTTCTGGGAAAGGACTCCCTGGTAAGAAAGGTGCATGGCAAGTCTACACGCAAGACCCTCTCGGATTAAGTCTCTTCAACGAGGTAGCTGCATTTATCCTTACCTAGATTTTATTGGTTTCGTGAAGGAGTGAAATGGAAAACGCGTGACCTCCACGAGGCCC
This sequence comes from Crocuta crocuta, assembly GCF_008692635.1. Classification (NCBI taxonomy): domain Eukaryota; kingdom Metazoa; phylum Chordata; class Mammalia; order Carnivora; family Hyaenidae; genus Crocuta; species Crocuta crocuta. The sequence continues at coordinate 13,347,832 of NW_027551558.1, read as the reverse complement.
AGAAGCTGTGCACGGGGCACAGGTTTCCTGGGGTCTTTCAGCGTCACTCTTTATACGCCTAAGGTGTTTTCGCCTCCCCCTACACAAGGGGCGGGAAAGTGTGTGTGCGAGTGTGGGAGAGAAGGATGGGTGGAGGAGGAAGGTTCTCCAGCCAAGCGCAAGAAAAGTGACTCTGCCGCCTGGCGCAGTTGCCAGGACAGCGCGGCCAGACCGGCAACAGCAGAAGCCGCACCGCGTCCCAGCGGCGGCAGCGAGTCCGAGTGACGCATTGCAGGTACGAACCAGCCAATCGGAGGCCGGCTCAACGATCGTTGGGCCACAAAATCCCAACACGATGCTCCTCCGCGCCGCAAAGTAGGGCCCTTCGAGCGCGACTCCACCGGCCTTTTAACGGGCTGGCTGGGGAGTGAAACCCACTTACGTCATTCGTTCGCCCGCTTCCCTTTATTTCTTGCCTCGTCGAGTAAATTAACAGTGGATAAAGGAGTCCTGAAAAGAGTTAGAGAGGAGGGGGTTGGCCGGGACTCGTTTGCGATGTTCCGTTATCTGGCATGCGGCGGAGGGATCTGGCGGAGGGAGGTGTTTATGAGGCGCTGGGGGCGGAGGAGGAGAATTAGTCCGAGTGGGGCGAGCGAGCTGAGTGGTTGTGTGTTCGCTTCTCGGAGACCGGTAGCGCTTGCAGCATGGTGAGTGCGTCGCTAAGCTGCTGGCGCTTGGCCTGAGGGGGGACGAGGCTGAAGCGAATTTGTGAAAGAAAGGGAATTCTGCTCCCCTACATCGATCAGGAGTGTTCTTTGCCAGAGGGATGGCGCGAAAGAGACTGGGGGCTCCGCGGCGGTTGCGTCGCAGGTGCTCCCCCATCCTTATCCTCCTCAGGGAGGAGTCCCCTAGCGTATTGGGGTCTTGGAGCATTGCCTACGAGGCTCCCAAGCTCCTCAGGAGCTTGGCTGGGCGAGGATGATATATCCGAGTTGGGGGGCAGCCCAGCACATGGTGGAGGCGAGAGTGGAAGGNCTCTGGTGGCGAGAAGGAAGCTCGGTGAATCCTGATCTCTCCACTCCATCTGGACTATGGGGCCTTTACCACCCCATGGCTGGACAGTTGTTTTTTTTTTTAATTCTTTTTTCTATAAGCGGCTTTGTCATTGAAAGAAATGAACTTCATACCTGAAGTCTGGCGCATCCTTACAGTGCACGTCTAGAGAAAGTCGTCCGCTCCAGCTCCTATTCGCCTACTGAAAGGAGCTTTGGGGTCACTGCTTTTACCCTCCTGTAGTAGTTGAAAAGAGCCAGTGTCTATGTCCTGTTCTTGAGTACTCAACGTGCACTCTACAGTTATCCACATACACGGCAATGCCCCCGCTCCAGCCCTCTTGAAAAGGAGTCGTATTTCCTTACAGAAATTGCCAGACCATCTTGACGTGCAGTTCAATTCATTTGTGTAGTAATGGCTGTCAAATACGGTAGTGATACAGGTATACCCAGGGCGGGGGAAGCCAGGAAAGTTTAAAAGCATTTTCCTGTCATACGAGACCAGAACTCCTGGTTTTTTCCTGTTTTTTTAAAAAAAAAAAAAACCTAATGAGGGCGGTAATTTGCAATACCTATTTTGTCTTTCCGTCTGTCAAGTGGTTACAGCAATGGGTGTGTCCAGAAGGCAAGGTGACATCTTAAACAGGAGTTGGGAATTGTTGCCAACTGAAACCTCCAGCCTGTATGGGTGTGGGGGGGAGGAGTTCACCTTGGATAAAACTAGTGTTTATTTAAGTTTGATGCACGCGTTCTATTGTGATCATTTTAAATTGTTCTAAATTTGAATATACTAGTTGAATTTACTCTTTTAGGTAAAACAAGGTGTATGTAATCAAGATTTTACATTTTGGGGTAAATTTTTAAAAATGTTTTCGAATGAAGGTAAAGTTTTCTCCTAATCTGATCATTGAGTCAGAAATTCGAATAGATTTTCTTGATAGTGCATACAGTTGGTATGTATGTACGCTTTCATGGTCTTCTGCCAGGGATAAGCTTTTGTAGTTCCTGTTTACATCATTGGTGCTTTGGGGGTTTTCCGTTAGTTTGTTCCATTGACAGTCATTGTTTAGTGAAATTAATTAGGAAGTTGTTTTAAGGTAAAGATCTGAAGATTTAAAATTAGGACTCTTATCAGTTTATAGAATAAAAATTTGTGTGGAAGCAGAATAAAATTGCTCCCGTAGTTCTTTGGTTTTCATGTAGTTGATAAATGTTCTTTGAAAGGGCTGGGGATTGCTTTAAGAAGACTTGGGGCCCAGCTGATAAGTAAAAGATGTGAAGAGGTAGAAAGTTTTGTGCTTGTTTAAATAATCATTATTGCATCAATATGCAAGGAGATCAATGTTACACTGAGGAAATTCACTACGGCCCTGTTAAAATCTATAGAAGGTTCTAGATTTAGTTATAATGATCATATTAGGCCTTTAGTAAAGATCCTAATTTCTATGAAGTTTTTTCTGTATGATGCTATATGTAGTAAGTGCTGTTCTGTCAGAATTAAGGTATATGTTAACTCTACTAAAATAAAGACTGTAAAATACCCTGACTTCTGAAATGTAGAAAAAATTTTACTTAGTAAGCCTTTGTTGTATCTAAGAAAAACTTGGAATAAAGAGGAATGAATGAAAGCCAAAAGTTTGTGTTCCATTTTCAGCCTATGGATTCATCCATTTATTCAAATAAGAATTTTGTATTATTTTTAAACTGCCATTCACTAGATAGGCTCCAAGAGTATCCATGTCTACTTTTGAATGCCACTTAGGAAATGTTTAGTAGGTACATAATGCATTCGCTTTTCAGGTCACACATTAGTCTAGATTAGTGTTTTTTAATGTTTACAAATCACCTGTGGTTCTTCAACATGCAGATGCTACTTCAGTAGGTCTGATGTGGTGGAACCTGAGAGCATGTTATGCCTGGAAGCTTTCTCTATAGTGATCAGAGCAGTAGGAGGAATTCTATCAATTGTAGAAATAAGGGAATAAGAACTAGTCATCTCTCTAGTGGATTGTTCTTGACTTCACTGAGATAAACACACGTTAATGAGCTTGAGTTTTCCCAAAAGTATAATTCTTCTCGTTCTTCTAAGAAAATGGCATTCTCCGTAGACAGAAATAAGAACCAAATTTATTTTCATGTAGTTGGAAAAGGCTTACAAATTAGAGTGCTAGGGAGTCCTGTGTTTTTGCTTTTGGTAGGCCTTAGTCTGAATGTTGTTGGTAAAGTTTATTTTAAAACCTTGAACTCTGGTTTAGTAGTAAATACAAAAACTTCTTTAAATTTCTTGAAACAATGCAAGCAAAATCACAGAGCACTTTGAAGGCTGAGTAACAAAATGTAATGGCCCCATGCCATCTTGTCCAGCTTTCTACCTCTAGGAAAACACATTCTTAGAAAAATTCACAAATGAGCTTTAAGGAATGAACTATCAAACAGAATGTTAAGTTACAATGTAGTGCTTTTAATTTTAAATGGATGGGAAAAGTAAAATTAAGAAATAAACTTCCACGTAGGAATAATACATTTTCAACTTAACTTTCTTAGAAAGGATGCATTTTAAATAGGTATCTCCATATTTATTATATGATAAGGGAAGCACATATGCATATGTGTGTTTTGGTCCTCTGAAATAATTCTTTAGAAGTAATCTGGTAATCTATAGAGTGGAGTAAAGATGACTGGGATAAAAGACAAGGTATAGCGGGAAGAAAATACACTTCAAAATACCTGCATATGATACAGTCTGTGAGATCTTCAATGAGGGCCCTGCTAACGAGATGATGCCATGCATGTCTATGTGGAAATTGAACTATAGTCAGGTTCTTATTTAACATTGTAGGTTTTTTTATTAGTTAATATATATAAAATAATTATTGAATTCTTTGGGCTGCCCCTTCACATAGTTTCTTACTCTGCACCATAACCTTGTAAGGTAGTTGTTGTTCAGATAAAATTGTCTATGAGCAGTTGAGTTGGCCAAGGTCACATGGCTGTTAAAAGTGGCAGAGCTCTAGGATATTAGTCCAATAACTCAAAACACTGTCCTTTTATCTCTACTCTGTCCTTTTTTCAGAAATGATAGAAATCCTGCAAAATGGGATTGGATTAGAAGTAAATCCTTTATATAGCCTCTAACAAAGTAAACACCAAGTCAGCAGATTTACTGTGTTTTAAATCTTACTCCATAGGGAAAACAACATAGGACTGATTTTATATCAGATACTTGATGGAGGATTGGGATTTGGAAGGATAAAAGTAGATCTTTTTTTTTTTTTTTAAACTTCTGCATTTGAACTTAATTATTGCCTCTTCAGTTTTAAGATACCAGGCCTTTGGGGTTTTTTCTTTTTTTAAAATAGAAACAAGTTGAGTTTGCCTAGAGGTCAAATCAGAATTGTTGAGCAGGGAAAGAAACTTAAGCTTTCTGGGTCCTTCCCACATTTTCTCATGCTGTTCACTAGAAAAAATGTGATGCTGTTCTGCATTAAGTTCTTTTTTTACAGAACTGTGTTCTTTAAAAAGAGTGAAACCAGGCAGTGTTTATTTTTTCACTGGCAAATGAATTGGTTAATCACAATGCTTGATTTCATGTAGGTAAAGATATTAGAAGGCTGTTTCTTCTTAGGGGCTTCTCAGTACCACATAAGCAGTTGTTTCATGGGTTTATGTACTAGTAAGTGGTGAAATGTCCAAAGATGAAGGCCACACGAAGCACAAGAAGCCTTGATATTTTTAGATATGTTTTTAAATTATGGTACTCTGCATTTCAAACTTAAAGGTATTGAGTATGTCTAAAACTTTGTTTAATTCTGACTCTACTAGTTAATAATTTTGTACTCCTCCCTGAAATTTAACCTGAACCTCTCTCCCTATCTGTAATATAGAGAATAATACCAGTAGAGGAATATTATGAAGATTGAATAAAAACCACGTATATAATGGGCTTTAGCAAATGCGTGGGCTTTTTTTTTTTTTTTTTTTTTTTAAAGCAAAAATAAGTAACTCTTCTCTGTGCTTAAAAAAACCTTAGGTTCACTTTGGGGTTTCAAAAGTCAAGAGAAAATGGATAGTTGGACTTAACATTTAGTAAATAATGTAGTTCAAGTGTTTAGAATCCTGGATTCCCCCCCACAGTTGCCTGGTAGCTTTCCTGTTGCACCAACTAGGACAGCTTGGAGTTTTAGCTTTATAATAGATGGGATTTTCGCTTACTTTTTTTTTTTTTTTTAAGGTTTGGAAAATCTTTTTCATGTCCAAATGATATGTTTAACCATTTCTAGGGGTAACTTTGAATGTAGTCCTTGGACATATTTTTGGTTCAGTGGACATTTCTTCTAATAGTAGTTTTCATCTGCCAGAGGAGGTGAGCTTAAGTTTAGGTATCCTAATTTTGAGAAAGGAAATAATGTTTTTGTTGGAGTCTATCCTTGCTTTAGAAGAATAACAACTCCATTTAAACTCTCTAGTACTCTAGTATGCCAAATTGCTTTTTTTCCCCAGTTTGTGTGAAATTTAGACTTTGATATGTATTCTGAAATAATTGGTTTAAGTATTAAAACTTGGTCAAGACAATTTAGCTTTGAAGATAAATCAGATGTATGCATTTTCTGTTTGTTGCTCATACTAAGGAATGTTAGACTAAATGCAGTTTACTGTACAAGGTAAAACTTGAAAGTTTTAAAACCTGTTTCTTAATTTAACTGCTAATCTGTATACTCACTTACCTCTCTGTGATCTCTTTGTAGGCTGACCAACTGACTGAAGAGCAGATTGCAGGTAAATAATAAATTGTACCCATTGGAGTTTATTATAAAGTGAATAGCCAACTTCAAAATAAGATGCTTGTATGAAAGAATTTACTTTGGGGTCCTGGGTGGCTCAGTCGGTTATATGTCCGATTTCAGCTTAGGTCTTGATCTCCCAGTGAGTTTGCACCCCTCATTGTGCTAGCTGCCTGCTTTTAGCACAGAGCGCACTTTGTCCCACTCGAGTTCTCTCTCTGTCTCTTCTCTTTGAAAAATAAGTATTTTAAAATATATATGTAAATAATTCATTTTGATCTATGTAGTAGATAGTAACAAATGGGTGTAATGTAATATAGTAATGGAATCTGCTTTGGCAAATGAGAAGGTATGCTTGCCTGTGAAAGATGTCTGGAGCTAACTAAATAAAGGCAAGTTTTGGGGGTACCTGGTTGGCTTAGTTAGCTGAGCCTGTGACTTCGGCTTAAACCTCATGGTTTGTGATTTCGAGCCCTGCATCGGGCTCACTGCTGTCAGCGCTTTCTCAAAAATAAACATTAAAAAAAATTTTAAAGGAAAGTTTTTAGTCTTTGTGGGTATATACTTTGGAGCTTGATGGTGGTGGTCTTTTTTTTCTTGAAGATTATCTTTCGGGTGAATTCTGACTATTTTTTAATATTGCCAAATTACGCTTCACAAGAAAAAAGAACCAAGGTGTAATTAGTAGGTAACTTGAAATGTAGAATCAGAAAGGGAACATTGAATTTACCCCAGTTTAAAGTAGCTCATATTTTAACCTAGAGTTGCACATGGAATCAATCCGGGATAACCATTATCTTTACAAAAACCTTAGATTAGAATTTGTGAATTCATTGTGTTAAAATGCTTTTCAAACTCTTCCTTGCTTCAGACTATTAACACAAGCATCAGGGGCGCCTGGGTGGCTGAGTCAGTTGAGCGTCTGACTTCTGCTCAGGTCCTGATCTCACGGTTTGTAGGTTTGAGCCCCGCATTAGGCTCTGTGCTGACAGCTAGCTCAGAGAGCCTGGAGCCTGTTTTAGATTCTGTGTCTCCTTCTCTCTCTGACCCTCCCCTGCTCATGCTGTCTCTTTCTCTCTCAGAAATAAATAAAACATTACAAAAAAGATTAAAAAAACAACACAAGCATCAAGCGGTTTTAACTGCCAGTTTTCCTGGTAGGCAAGAAGTTTTAAGTGTTCAAAATCACTAAAGCATTTTTTTTAATGCTAGAGAAAACTGAGAAGCCCACTTGGAACTCCACTATATAGCCCATTTAAAGTAAGCCCCCACCAATGTAAACACAAATTTAGAGTGCCCAGAAATCACTAGTCTTCTTATACATTCATCACAAATAATAGGACTGTGTAGAGGAGAAAGCTCTTAGCATTAAGGACCAAATATAAGTAGGTTTTATTTTTGCTTATTGTGTGAATTTGACTTAAATCTGGGATTTGCTTTCTAGAATTGATAAGCTGCATGTACTGAGTGCTGAAGCAATCAAGCAGAGCTTTGGAAATAATTTCTTCATTTATATTATTTTAAATGTGTCAGTGAAATGTAAATTACTCTAGTGTTGTTGTTAATAATGTCTCCTTTAGGATCTGATGGGCTAATTAATATTTCCAGTCTTAAATTCTCCTCTAATATATTTACCTCCCTGTCTGCTTTTAATTTCTTGGTATTCCTATTCAATAGTTAGTCCTGCTGTATACCACATAGCATGTTCACTTTAAGGAGAAAATAGATGATGAGTCTTCAAAGACTGATAGTATTTTCTTAAGAATTCTAGTAGTGGTTCACTGGAACATTCACTTTAAGATAAATTTGGTCTTTTCGTTGACTTTCATCATATAATTAAATTTCCAGTGGAGATGAGAGAAAATCTATTTTAGATTCTCTCCCTACCATGCATTTTCCTAGGTTTGTATTTATTTTTTTAATTATTTTTGTTTATTTAGTTTGAGATAGAGCAAGCAAGGGATGGACAGACGGAGGGAGGGAGGGAGAGAATACCAAGCAGGCTCCACACTGTTATGACGGCACAGAGCCAGATGTGGGGCTTGAACTCATGAACCATGAGATCATGAGCTGAAGTCGAGTCGGATGCTTAACCAGCTCAGACACCCAGGTGTCCCTTCCTAGACTTTTAAAACCATTCCTTGGACCCCAGGGTTTAGAAAAACCAAAGCTTTTATTCCACTAAAATAAAACCCTGTGAGATCCAGGACCTTTTTGTTGCATCTTGTATCCCCTGTGCATCCCACATAGTGAGGACTGAAGGATGCATACACTTTTCAAAGGTTCCAGAACACCATCTATTGTATCCTAAGAATTAGTCTGCTTCCATCCAAAATCCCTTCCTCCTAAATTTGATTGTTTTAATGTACACCTTTGAGGTAGAGGCAGATTATTTTCTTTATCCTGATAAATGTAATTCCTGGGGAACCAGTAACATTTTGGAGTCCTTATCAAAAAATAAAATGTTAACAAGCTTCATAAATAAATCAACATTCAATATACGAAGGTACTTTTTAAGCTACTTTTATCTTCATGTGATAATCATTACCACTTCAGATTTGTTTAGAAATTCTAACAGCAAATAACTTAATTTAGAAAAAGCATGTATGTTTAGATTAAGTTACTAGAATTGTTCACATTACCTAGTCTTAAAGAGCAATCCAGAAGACTCCAGTGTGACCTTACTAACAAGTTAATTTTGTTGAATGACCCTGCCATGATGTCAGTTGCTGGTGTTTGACATTTAGGGGACTAATAATAAGAAAAACCTACAAGAATTTTTCTTTTTTGAAGTTCCATTGTAGGGGTAAAACTTATTTGATAAAAATAATAATCTTCCTCCATTTACATAAGTGCTGACAAAAGTCTGATACATGGCCTTTAAGAGATTATTAAGTTCAGAATTTCCTGAATACATGGAAGTTGGTAAACAGGCATTTAAGGGAATCTCTTGTTTAGAATGGCGTGCCTTTATATATAAAGATAATTTTCTTGTGACTTAAGTTATTAGATGATAGATGCCGTGTGTTCAAACCTGAATAGTTTATGCATTTCTAGACAGTACTTCTATGTCCTGCTTGGGGCGGGGTGAGGGGGAACCTGAGTAAAATGAAAGTGTCTTCAAATTCTGCTACTTGTGGGATTTATTGATCTATTTTTGTCAGAGTCAATCTAGTTAATCTATATGCTAATTTCATAAAATCAATCCTACTTTGCCACTAAGCTTCTGATACGAGGGGAGTTCTCTGAAAACAAACAATATTAAATGGAATGGAGCTGTTTTATTACTGAATGTAGTAAATTACTCAGCTAGGCCGTGATAACTTGGTCTAAAGCTAAACAATTAGATTTCAAGCAGAAGAAAGTAATGTGGCAATCTAAAAAGGTAGTAATAAGACCAGGTAGTTGTGTGGGTAATTTTTTTTTTTTTTTTTTAACATTTATCTATTTTTGAGAGACTGAACACAAGCTGGGGAAGGGGGGGGGGGG
>NW_027551558.1:13229419-13338154 GCF_008692635.1 Crocuta crocuta | reverse complement strand
GGAGGGAAACTGAGGGGGGGGAGGGGGGGGGGGGGGGGGAGACAGTCTGAAGCAGGCTTTAGGCTGTAAGCTGTCAGTGCAGAGCCTGACCAGGGGCTCGAACTCATGATCTTTAACCTGAGCCCAAGTTTGATGCCTAACCGACTGAGCCACTCAGGTGCCCCGGGGAATTTTAAATAAAGAATCCAGTTAGAAGGCTGTTGTAACAGTCTAGGCAAAAGATGACAGTGCCATTAAACAAGATAATGTTTTGTAGAGATGTAAAAGGAATGAAGCAGTATTATTCAGAGGGAAAAAGTTAAAAATGTCTTCTGCTTGCATTCCAATGGTTGCTGGGGAATATAGAATTCTTTTTCGTAAGTCTTGCTTGGGGTCAGCCAGGGGAGATGTTCTGTAGGAAGTCCGAAATAAAGATACTGTAGGGTGGGAAGGGGTACATTCTAAGACCCTAGTGGATGCCTGAAACTACTGACAGTACCAAACTCTGGTTTTTCCTATGCACACATACCTATGAAAAGATGAACAACAATAACAGCTATAACAATATACTGTAATGTAACGTGAGTGTGGTCTCTCATAGCGTACTCACCCTTCTTATGATGGTGTAAGGTAGTAAAATGTTTGCGTGATGAGATGAAGTGTGTGGTGAATGATACAGACACTGTGATGTAGTGTTAGGCTGCTGTTGACCTGGCAGTATGCCAGAAAGAGCATCTACTTTTGGACTGCAGTTGGTAGACTAAAGAAGTCTTCGTTATAAGTGGACATAGATGAAATGGCCAGAGAGAAGAAAAGGGATAAGAAGATTGGTCACATCTACATGTGAAAGATAAATACAAGCAAGAGCTTTTGACAGTGTAAGCTAGGAGGTAAACTGAAGTACTCTTGTGAAAGCCAAGAGTTTATAGAGTTTTTTCAGTGTTGTTTTGGATGCTGCAGGAAAATGAGATAATCTTTTTCTTGACACTTGTCAGACATAGCTTTGAGTGCTTTATGCTTCTCAGTTAAATTCATAAACTTAGTAAGTAGGTACAATTATTCCTACTTAACAAAAAGGAGGAAGCTGAGGTAGTAACTTAATGTGCCTAAGGTTACATTACTAGTAACCCAAGTGGTTGAGTTCCAAAGTCTGCTTTTTAGTTTCTATGCTATATGGCCTCACATACTTAAGCACACTTGTTCGATTGGGCAACTAGGTTGTTATTGGTAAACTTGGCATTTTCAACTGATGAGTGGAGCTGAAGTAATTTTAATAGTGGATTGGTAGAAGTGTATATGAGTGATGGTGCTTCCCAAGATTGGGGGAAAGATAAGGGTAAGCACGTAAGAGAAAATACAGGGTTTGAATTTAGTTTTAAGCATAAGAGACATGATATTATGTTAATGGTGATATCACTGGAAGAGTAGTTTAGTCCAGAGAAGAGATTATGATGGATTGAAACTGGGAGGAGTATGAAATGGAGCAAGGATAAAAAGGCAGGGGGGAATAAATAGCCTTGGATTATAAAAGAGGAAGCACACTATTTCTTAAAACATGTCAGGTACACATTTTCACATGGATAGATAGGTTGAGGGAACTTAGCCCTGTGAAATTTGGAACTGCTTTTGGATTTGCATGCTGATAGGGTCTGATACCTTTTTAAAAATACCCTACCAGAAAATACTGGCTTTGTTACTAGCTCATTTACATGACCTCGAATTACCAAATTTAATCTCTGCTTTAGATTATAAAATAAATGGTGAAGCCAGGTATCCTGGATTGTTTCTCCAACAGCTTTCTTTGTAATCCAGTGGTGAGTTAAAAGGAACATAATTTCATAAAACATCTTAAAGATCTAAGGAAATAATATATTCTACTTTATTAAAAGTTTGGTATTTTATATTCTCTCTCTTTTTTTTTTAATTATTTTTGAGAGAGGGAGACAGTTTCTGGATCAGGCTCTGTCCTGATAGCAGAGAGCCTGATGTGGAGCCCGAACTCATGAACCCGTGAGATGATCTAACTGACTGAGCCACCTAGGCACCCCTGGATTTTATATTCTAAATAAAGGTCTTTGTTCTTAGTAATACAGTACTTAGCTACAACTAACCATTCATATCTTGATCATCCTGTTATTAATATCATGTAGATTATGTGATGATAGTTCCTTAGATCTCAGAAAAGGAAACTAGCCTATTGCATATTATTCTGAAGTTTAAAGGGTTTTTTTGTTTTTAAATTAGTAGGTTCTTAAATAGACTTTATTGTAACTTTTGAGGATTACTTCAGACATAATGCATATAGTTGCTCTACAGAAACACATGCTGGGTACCATAGTCTTATTTTTTCTATTAAGAGCTTCAGTAGAAAATAGAGAAGCTTTGATTCTTTGCCTCTTTGAATACAGAATAATTTTGACTTTTACCTGTTTTTGATATTGGAGCGAGCTCTCTGTAAGATTTTAGGTGAAAAAAATTGCTGATAGGTCAATATGAACATATATAGGTATGATTAGCCAAAGATGTTTGAAATATCACAAGGTCTTGTTGTTAATTTGTTAATTTGTATGTTTGGATTGGTCTCTCTTTAAAACAGAATTCAAAGAAGCTTTTTCACTATTTGACAAGGATGGTGATGGAACTATAACAACAAAGGAATTGGGAACTGTAATGAGGTCTCTTGGGCAGAATCCCACAGAAGCAGAGTTACAGGACATGATTAATGAAGTAGATGCTGATGGTAAGTTTTTTTTTTAATTGGGGGTCTGTTTGGGGTGGGGGAGTCAAAGAGGGTTATTTGAATCCTACTGTAATATTTCAACTAAACAAACCATTTCAGGAAATGGCACAATTGACTTTCCGGAATTTCTGACAATGATGGCAAGAAAAATGAAAGATACAGACAGTGAAGAAGAAATTAGAGAAGCATTCCGTGTGTTTGATAAGGTAGGTATTCAGTGATTGAATTTGTTAAATTTTGAGGATGAATCTTGGCAAAGAGGCATCACTTGACTTTGGAACTAAGAAATAGTGATTTCAACGTAGGCTATCCTGCTTTGTCCTCCGTGATCTTTAATTTATTGTTCAACTATAGATTGTTTCTAGTTGGTATGTATTTTTAAAGTATATTTTTCTCCCTAATGTGAAGTTTGGCATAAACTTACTAAATTTCCATTCCAACTCTAAGTCTGTAATTTTAGTTAGATATTTTATTAAATTTTTTTCTAGGATGGCAACGGCTATATTAGTGCAGCAGAGCTTCGCCATGTGATGACAAACCTGGGAGAGAAGTTAACAGATGAAGAAGTTGATGAAATGATCAGGGAAGCAGATATTGATGGTGATGGTCAAGTAAACTATGAAGGTAAGCCTTTCACTACCTCATTCTGCATTTTGATTTTAAGTTATAGCTATTTGTTAGGTATCTGATAGGTCAAAATTAGGGATACCTCCAATAAAGAAGCTAAAACAGGTTTTTATATTTATAAACTTTTAGCTTTTTAGAGTGTTTTATATACTAGGCAAAAATCACGATCACCTGAGAACTTTATTTATTTTTAAATTTATATCTGAGAGAGAGAGACAGCATAAACGGGAGGGTCAGAGAGAGAGGGAGACACAGAATCTGAAGCAGGCTCCAGGCTCTGAGCTAGTTGCCGGCACAGAGCCCGATGTGGGGATCGAACCCATGAACTGCAGGATCGTGACCTGAGCCAAAGTCAGACGCTCAACTGACTGAGTCACCTAGGTGCCCCACCTGAGAACTTTTTAAACAGTTTACTATCAAGTCCTAGTCTACCTAGTATCTGCATTTTAACAGGATTGCCGAGCAGTTTCATATGCACATTAAAGTTTGAGAAGCACTGTACTCTAAACTGCTAAATTGATCTTTGTATAATGATTGTGGAACAGTTTGAAAATCTTTAAACTTATTTCAGGATCCTCAAAATGAAATTAAGGTGATTTCCCTTCATTGGATTTATTTTCCCTCTAATTAGCTTTAGGCTGAAACTGGTTACTTGTGCTTCCATTCAAAATTATCATGTTATACCAAGAATATTTCTATTTATAATAGCTTGTTGAAAGCATAAATTTGATGTATTGATTAATAAGCCTTAATAATTTTGGTTTATAGAGTTCCAGCCTTGACAGTCTAAGTAAACTAGCTTTTTCCTCTGTACCATATGGTAGTTTTGAGGAACAAAAGGGGAAATGGAGACTGCTCAGAGATTGAGTAATATGATTGGTTTTGTTAGTCTTTTGCCATTGATGCAACTTTTTGTGTACTTCTTCTTTTTCAGAGTTTGTACAAATGATGACAGCAAAGTGAAGACATTGTACAGAATGTGTTAAATTTCTTGTACAAAATTGTTTATTTGCCTTTTCTTTGTTTGTAACTTATCTGTAAAAGGTTTCCCCCTGCTGTCAAAAAATATGCATGTATAGTAATTAGGACTTATTCCTCCATGTTTTCTTCCCTTATCTTACTGTCATTGTCCTGAAACCTTATTTTAGAAAATTGATCAAGTAACATGTTGCATGTGGCTTACTCTGGATATATCTAAGCCCTTCTGCACATCTAAACTTAGATGGAGTTGGTCAAATGAGGGAACATCTGGGTTATGCCTTTTTTCTAAGTAGTTTTCTTTAGGAATTGTCAGCATGTTGTTGTTGAAGTGTGGAGTTGTAACTCTGCGTGGACTATGGACAGTCAACAATATGTACTTAAAAGTTGCACTATTGCAAAACGGGTGTATTATCCAGGTACTCGTACACTATTTTTTTGTACTGCTGGTCCTGTACCAGAAACATTTTCTTTTATTGTTACTTGCTTTTTAAACTTTGTTTAGCCACTTAAAGAAAATCTGCTTATGGCACAATTTGCCTCAAATCCATTCCAAGTTGTATATTTGTTTTCCAATAAAAAAATTACAATTTACCCAACTGTTGCTCTGAATCTGAGTCATTTCATTAACTTGAGGTCAATTTTGAGAATCAAATGGGGTGGTTTTTACTTACTATAATTTAGATGGTTTTGTTGTTGTTTTTGCTATCTAGATTGTGTTTAGTTTTGAAATTATAATACTTCTTCAAAAGGTTTAAGTGAAAGATTAAAACACCTTTTATAAGTGTACCTAGCATGGGAACTGACATATAATGTAGGTGTTTAGTGTTTCCTATCTTTTTTACATACTTTTCAACTTTGGCATAGCCACTTGTCTGTATTAACTTCAGCTATCCAATGATTTTTTAAAATATTTCTGTTCTAAAAACCCAAAAAGAGGGAAGGGTGTTGTTATGTTTTTACTTCTATCTACTAGTGTTTTATTCATAGTACTTTTTCTTCATAAGACAGAGAACTTTCGGTTATCCTGCCTATCAGCAACATGTTTCACAAAGAAAGTTCTCTTTAGGAGTGGAATGGTACTTCTGGTTTTAGTTCTTGCTTGCTTCTAAGCCGTTGCTTTCTCTCTAAGCTACTCAAAAAGTGGTTATCAGGGCTTTTCTGTTTGTTTCAGCTACCTTTTAAAAGCTTAATGGAAGATTTCATAGCAAACCAGAGCCAAGATTAAAATATTGAGTATAATNGGGGGCATTCATTTGTCAGGCTACTGCCATCTTGGACTATTTTAATACCATTGTTATTGATTCTACCAGTAAATAGAAAACTGGACGGTTAGTGAAGAAAAAGAGAGCTAATAAGTAGGTTTTAGAGAGAAAGTACAGGCATTGATAATCCTAATGGGATTATTACATGTTACACAGGCAATCAATTAAATAGACCTTTACTACATGTAACAAGTAAAAAAGGAAGGCCAGCAAGGTATTTGGGGGGAGAGAAGATTAATATGCCTGGGTGTTGAGGCATAGTAGTCTCCGGTGTATTAAACACGGGCTTTGGAGTTTTATTTCATGAGTGTGCAGATCACTGCTGTGTGTAACACTTGAAGAGGTCAATATTACCTAGGCCTCATTTATCTTGCCTGCAAAATGGTTTAAAAACCAACTGGTTTTTAACTTCGACAATAATGAAGGTAAAGTATTTAGCATAGTCCTTGGTGTTTGCAGTAAGTATTCAATCGATGTTACTATGTTATTAAGATTATAGTTAATCTTTTTGCAGTTCCAACAGTTTTTCCAATCCCTACATTTTGAAGTTTACCTAGGTTAACAGGGTGGAAAGGATCACTATTTTGGGGTACTTTGGTATATCATACTAATTTTTATGTTCTAATCTTCAAAGCCACAAAATTGGCATTTTTATTTTATAGGAAATTGAAATGAGCAGTTTTATATAATTTAATGGGTTATATTTAGCACATACTGAGCAGGATTCATATCTCTGTTCTACTTCCTACAACAGTCTTCGGGAACCCTGGACTAATTTTGAAACTTTTAGTCCTATCTTCAAATCTTAACCATATTGCCTGTTTTAGTTTAGCAGGATTATGGTAATTGATAATTCTTACCCCCATTCTAATAGATAATTCTAACAAAAATCACCACTACTGCAGTTAATAAAAATGATCCATACTTCAGAACATATTTTACAGAATTTTTATTAAATATCTGATGTGTAACAGAGGTGCTGTTGACCTCTACTTACGTACTCTTGTATTCTCAAATGCCTCCTCTCTTTTAAAACTGTTAGGATAACATGAAAATAAATCTTAAAGTTTTCTCAGTGATATTGTACAAGACTATGGTACAAGACTATGTTTTCTTACGAGGACATTTTGTTTATCCTACATACTTAATCTGTCTTACTGGTGAAGTCCTAGAAGTCATTGACCTATGCTGTTTCTATTTTTGAGATACGCAAAACTATTTCCTCATCTAGATGTTCTTTTCTATTTCACACCTTGTATGGGTTTCTAGACTTCTCTGTACCTTTCATCATATTCCTTTAATCTCTAGAGTACCAGTCCCTAGTCTGCTGAGCCAGTTTTATAGGCTCAGCCAAAATAAGAAAGTGAAATGAGGAACAGTGATGGACTTGATTTAATCTCTTCCATTTGTTAAAACTCTGGTTATTAGCCTCTTGGCCTTATAATTTCAGTTCTTGATTTCAAACTTGATGCCTGATTGTTTCCCCTCCCCTTGCTTTAGTATTTTTTAAAGACTGTTGAATTTAGCACCGAATTATTTTTTTTTTTAATGTATATTTTTGAGAGAGGGAGAGAGATCACGCATGCATGCATGAGCAGGGGAGGGGGCAGAGAAAGGGAGACAGGATCCCAAGCAGGCTCTGCACTGGCAGCAGAGAGCCCAATGTGGGGCTCAAACCCATGAAGTGCAAGACAAATCGGATGCTTAACAAACAGCCACCAAGGTGCCCCATGGAATATGGAGCATTCTAGTCTCTCACTCTTGAAAAGTCCCCTACAGAATCTTAGGCCCTGCCTTAGAATCTGAATCTGTATTTTCATAAGATGCCCAAATGTTTTGTATGCACATTATTATTTGAAAACCACTGTGCTAGTCCACCCTCTGGTTTTATTTAATAGGCAGGAAAAGTGGTCAGCCATATGTTCAAATATTTTAATCCCTCCTCCTGTGTTCAGAAGACTCAGAATTAAGACAAAAACCTGTGTTTGTGACATTTAAAAATTAGGGGGGCAATGATTTGTCAAAATGAATCCTCCAGTAAAGATAGGCACAGGGGACTTTGGGGTACAAAGGATTAGGTTAAGGAGGACTTTCCGAAGGAGTTGACTCTTGTGGTTTGCCAGGTTGTCAAAAAGGAATAAATAGCATTAAGGGGAGACTGTGAAGATAGCATATTTGGCATTTCGAAGTATACATCTGAGCATGAGGTTTTAATGAGGGAAAGGAGAGGAGATTGTGAATTTTGCTTTTGTCCCAAAGGCGATGATAATGACAGTCCATATTTACTAAATGTATTATGCTAGGCATGGTTCCACACATTTCACTCAGATTAGTCTCTACAACAACCTGGTGTGGGTAGGTACCATTTTATTAATCAACTTTATAAACAATAAATCACAGCAGATGCAGTGAGTGGTCAAATCCTGATAGTCCAGGCAGGAGAGGGATTCAAGAATGAGGTAGTGGAGTAATCAATACAGCAATGACAAGTGAAGGTCAAGTTTGATAGTTGAAAAATCCCCATTGGATTTGGTAATCGGGTCACTGACTAGCAAGTCCAGTTTTAATAGAAAGATGTGTACACATGCCAGATTAAGATAGTTTTAGGAAAGTGTAGGAGGCAAAAGTCTATTGAAATTTGTGAAAGGAAGGAGAAACTTTCTGGTACAGTGGACAGTGGGGTGCTGGACCAAGTCCCGGATTTGAACTCGGCCTCTGCCCCTCTAAGCGATGCCCAGTGAACTATATATATGCTAACCTGTCCAAAGAGAAGCCTGTTTCCTCACCCATAAAATGAGGTTAGTATTTATTTCACAGGGTTGTTGCGAAGACTGAATTAGATTAATGTGTGTGAAGTGCTGACAACACCACAGGTTCTCCATAAAATGAAATTATTAAGGTTGAGGGGAGAGTGTAAAGATGCGGATGTTTATCAGCAGGGTGGTTCTTGGTTTCACAGCTAGGGAAGCCCATCGTCTCTAGTGCTTACTCCTCAAATTAAGAGGCAGTAGAAGAGACACCCCCAGAATTTCAATCCGGAGGAGTTTAGAAACAACCTTAACCAATGGGTGCTAAGGCTGATTTTCGCTCTAAAGCTAGGTATGCCTACCAAGCACACCGTCTCCCTGCCTTGAGGTGTGGGGTGGGGGTAATCTGGGAAAAGGCCGGTGGGGATTATGGTACACTCAAGCTCCCACAAACCATCTTTTATTACAAGCCTTCCTTGGCTCAGGGCTCCGTGGCGCCTCCAGAGCCCTCTAGACTTTAACTGCACAGGTGCGTGACAGCCTGGGGCAATTCCGCGGGCGCCAGGCTCGGGGCGGGACCTCAGTGTGCCCGCCTCCCTTCTCCCCAGCGCGCGACGCGAAGGGGGCGGTTTGCTCGCGGGTCCCCTGCGCAGGCTCGGCAGCTCGCGGACCCCGGGCGCCTCCTGGTAAGCGGACGCCAGCCGTGGCCCAGGGAGCAAGGAGGTTGCCATGGACCAGCAAGTCACCGCCGTCACCTCTAACTCCCTAAGGGAAGACCTGGGACCTGGCAGTTTGGTGGTCACCTCGGTACAGAAGTCCTCCCCGGGGCTCCCAGTACCCACTCCCATCTGCTGAACTCCTCTGCACGACTCCCATGTCTCTCTAATGCTGGGCCCTTGCGCCCCTCTGTACTCTGTTCCTGCATTTCCCTGCCCTCATACCTGCCCTGTAGACCTGTCTTCCTGATCTTTATCTGAGGTTCTGCCTCGCTTTATTTCATCTTCCCTTGCTCTCTCTCATCCTTCCATTCGCCCTTTGTTTTCTGTATTTTCTTTCCTTCTTCCCTCCTACTAACTGCACTGGACAGCCGCTTTAATTTCCTTGATATCCCCCTTTGCCTAGAGGATGGGTTTTTTCCTTACTTAGTCTGACGCGTACGTTTTTGCCTCTGCCTCCTACTTTAGTATTTATAAAATATTTGAAACTACCTGCGTTTAGTGTTTAAGCATATTTGGGTGAGGGATGTTTAGCCTACCTTTTGTAAAAGCGATTCACCCCCAAATTGAATTTGAAGTGATAGATGAGGGGCGCATGGGTAGCTCAGTCGCTTAAGCGGCTGACTTCAGCTCAGGTCATGATCCCACAGTTCGTGGGTTCGAGCCCCGCATCGGGCTCTGTGCTGACAACTAGCTCGGAGCCTGGAGCCCGTTTCAGATTCTGTGGCTCTCTCTCTCTCTCTCTCTCTCTCTGTCCCTCCCCTGCTCACACTGTCTCTCTTTCTCAGGAATTAAAAACAACAACAACAACAAAAACATTGAAGTGATAGATGAGTGGAGTTTAGATCACCTGCCTGGGGCCAAACAAAACAGTGTCTGCCAAATACCTTCCTTTAGAAGTACCACGTTTGCTTCTGCCTTCTTACCGCTTCATTTTCCTGGTCCTAGGTAGAGGTGGGAGACCTGTCTTGACCTGCCGGAGCAAGTTTAATTTCTGTGACTTTAAATGTACAACAGAGAAGACTCAACAGAAATCTTATAAAGGGAACATATAGGAAGAAATTCAGACAGCAGTGTGTTGAAACTGTGTTTTTAGAGAAATGCACATATTTCATAGTAAAACTAAAGCTCAGGAGTACTCATAAGTAGAGTGAATATAAATTGCTAAATAGGAAGAAAGTATTATATCAGTTTACTGATTAGAGTATTATTTCTAATGCATTGTTGCTTGAAATAACCTATATTTTGTCGTACTAACCAAAGCATTATAAATGAAAGTACAGTTCAATATTTTAATGACTACACCTTGTGGAAATAGCACAGAAGGAAAAAATAAATAACTGTGTTCTGTTGATGGTGAGGCAGAAACAAATATGGAATAATAATAAATGGGTATAGAATACTTACTATGGAAGATAAGAGCATCCTAGGAAACTAAGGAATACCAAAAATAATTTCCTTTTTAGCATAGCAGGTGAGATGTTAAAAATAAAAGCTATTTATTGAGCACTGTTTGTGGGTCCAAGTCTTTAAAAAATTTTTTTTTCTTTTATAGTTTATTGTCAGCTTGGTCTCCATATAACACCCAGTGCTCATCCCAACAAGTGTGTGGGTCCAACTCTTTAAATGTATAATGCCTTATTCTTGTGCCAACCTTGGTATGCCTTATTAATATACTCCTAAGAGGGAGTTGAAGTTCAGAAGGGTTAAGTAACTTGCCCAGACCTCCTAGCTAGTGAGTGGCAGAACTGGAGTTCAAGCCCAAGTCTGTCTAGGCTCCTCTAACTCTTTAGTGTCCCAGCTAGCTGGACAAGCTGAGGGAACTGACTGTATCATATTTATATGCTATATGTTTGATAATGTATGTAAATCCAGGAAACAGCAGTTTTCAGCATTTGCCACATCATGAGGAATTTGTATCCCAATATCACATTAATTTCATGGCTATACCCTTCTACCTTGAACTCCCAGCACAATCACCTGAACCGTAAACATATAATAATCCAGGCTTAGATCTACACAACTCCTTCCTTCCTAAGAATGCCACGTTTTGGAACATCTAATTTTCCTTATGACATCTCTGGAAAATAAGATTATTTATTACTCTCATTATTCCCAAGGGAATTTAGATGATTAAAAAGCGCTTCAAATCATAAAATAGCAATTTAAGGAAATATTATGGGCAAAATTTATCATTATGTAGTTTCATTTTAATTCACTCTGACCAATTTGGTACAGGTGTTGATTTCTTCAAGCAAATGTTTTATAAGATATATTTAACTTCCAGGGGTCATCTCTCAAATGATTAAGCACATTTTATGTTTGTTAATAGAAACCAACCCGGAAGACATCATCTTTTGAAAGAGAAGGATGGTGGAGAATAGCATTAAGAGTATGTATATTTTCATTCTTTCCATTCACATGATTCTTATTCCCATTGATATTTTCATCAGTCCTTACCCTTTAAGTTGCTAACAATTGTAAAAAGACAGTGGACCTCATCCCATATTTATAATTTTGGTATCAGCATATGACTGAGAAACTAAATTTTGGATGTAGTAAAAAGTAAACGGGGAGTAGGTGCATTACAAGATATTTAGATAAGGTCAATGTAGCTTATGATGGTGGTGAGATTACACAAGAAAAAGCCTCCATTGTAAAAAAGGGTTTGGGTTTCAGTTTGTTGTTTTTTGTTGTTTTGTGGTTTTTGGTTTCAGGTTTTATCTTGGCAAAGAGCCTGTGAGAACTTAGCATGGTCAATGTAGGAAAGCAAGGTGGTAATATATTAGCAAAGAAAAATAACCAGGAGATTCCCCCTTTCAAGAGCTAATCATTTCTATATTGTAGAAATATTTTCTATCCATACCCCCCAATAACAGAGGGACCCATAGGTCAAAGCCTTCTTGAAATTGAACTAATTTTAAGGGTGGAACCAAGTGCAAAGTTGGTCACAAAACAAAAGTGGCTAAACTTTCAGGTCCGGCCATTCAACCACATTGTGGTTGTGATTTGAAAGTACCAAACCTCTTATGGCACCGATTGGATCACATGATCTGCCCGTTCATCCTCAGCCTCATGTTCTTATTTTTTAGCTTCTCACTTGAGAGCTAGAAAGGAACCTGTTGTTAACTACCAAACAGAAATAGGCTAACTTTTTTTTGTCAAACTGTCTGTCCTGAGTGGTCTCACAGGAGACCTGACTCTTAACAGTCCAAATGCATCTCAAGTTTTAGTATCTCTGGGGTTACTTTTTAAAAGTTAAAACGCCCACTATGGCCATGACCCATTTGCTATATAATTCAGCAATTGTCTCAGAAAAGAAGCAGTCATGATTCTCTGGAAATATTGTTCTGTTGAGAGTGTTTATTATATTTGATAAAATTTTATTAAACTTTAAACCAGAGAGAAATGCTCCTTAAGAGTAACCCTTCTGGGGCCTGGGTGGCTCAGTTGGCTGAGCATCCGACTTCAGCTAAGGTCATGATCTCGAGGTTTGTGAGTTTGAGCCTGGAGGCTATTTCGGAATCTATCTCCCTCACTCTCTGCCCCTCCCCCACTCATGCTCTGT
This sequence comes from Crocuta crocuta, assembly GCF_008692635.1. Lineage (NCBI taxonomy): Eukaryota > Metazoa > Chordata > Mammalia > Carnivora > Hyaenidae > Crocuta > Crocuta crocuta. Next base: position 13,325,534 of record NW_027551558.1, on the reverse strand, counting down.
CTGTTTCTCTCTCTCTCTCTCTCTCTTTCTTAGTCTCTCTCTCTCTCAAAAATGAATAAAAGTTAAAAAAAAATTTTAAAGTAATGAGTGACCCTTCTAAGAATGATGTTTTAGGGGAGGTTACCCATTCACACGCTGATCTAAAAAATGATGTCAATTTTCCACAGAATACGCCTATCCCTGGCACTTACCACTTGAAGACTTTTATTGAAGAATCGCTATTAAATCCAGTGATAGCAACCTATAATTTTAAAAATGAAGGAAGAAAAAAACCACCTCTTGTGCAAAGAAATGATCCAGTACTAAATGACCTTCCCCTGTACGCACCTCCTGACTTCTTGGACTTGTTAAAGAAGCAAGGGGCCACTTACTCATTTAAAGACAAACCACGGCCAAGCCCCAGCACACTGGTTTACAAAGATCAGGTAAAGTGCTACTTTTTTTTTGTGGAAAAGCTACCCAGAACCCCTGAGGAAAATATTCTATGTACTTAGAGTGCATCTTCCCCAGGAGAAATTGCAAACCTTTATGATGCCTTATTTTCTACAGAAATCAAATGAGGGCTGCCTAATTTGCAAGTGTGTCCAGCAAGATTTTTCCCTCTGAAGTCTCCTTCACCTAAGGAGAGTACATGGGGACAAATTATTCCCTCTCCGGGCATTGTTGGCAGGATTCCCCGACTTGGGGAGCTTCTGAGATCTTATCTATGATCGGGTTATAGTTCTGTTCTCAAGCAGTTCATGCAGGGTGCCCTCTTCTTTAAACGAGAAAAGTTTTCCAGTGAGTGGTACCCTTTAACTAGAATGTGAATAGAACTGGATCCCATAGGGAACGTTTTTCAAAACTTTCTTGTGGAAATGAGCACTGTGGTGTCAGAAAGGTCAGATTCTATTCTCTGCTCCACCAGTTCATTCATAACATGGGTAGTAGACAGAGTACTCCTATGCTTACAACCCTGTGCTAGGTTCTGTGCAGGAAAGATGTTCCTGACTGGGGAGTATTTGAGTAACAGTATAAGAGCCAATATACCAAGTGCTAAAATAAATAGCATGGGAGGAAATGCCAAAGGGAGTTCATTGTAGGTTGGGTTGAAAAGCTGGAAGACTCCCTGGATTAAGTAGGACCCAAGCCGGACCTTGAATAATACATGACATTTATGTGGCTCTTTATAGTTTACTGTGAGTTTCCACATGTAATCTCTCAGTTGTTCTCCCCCAGCATTCTGAAATAGGTGGAACAGTTGTTATCCCCATTTTGTATGTGAAAACCGAGGTAGATAGAGATTAAGTCACTTATTCAGAGGCATGTAGCTGATAAGTAGATGAGGCAGTAATTTTAACTGAGGGTTTCTGAGCCCAAATTTGGTGGTTTTTCCAGTGTGCCTCCAGCCATGAATGAGGGGCAGCATTTGGATGGTGGATCCAGAAAAGGTGTTTCAACGGAGGGGCATAGCATTCTTTTTTTTTTTTTTAATATTTTTATTTATTTCTAGGAGAGAGAGAGACAGCGTGAACAGGGGAGGGTCAGAGAGAGAGGGAGTCACAGACTGAAACAGGCTCCAGGCTCTGAGCTAGCTGTCAGCACAGAGCCTGATGCGGGGCCCGAACCCACGAACTGCGAGATCATGACCTAAGTGAAAGTCGGACGCTCAACCGACTAAGCCACCCAGGCGCCCCAGGGGCATAGCATTCTTGAAAGCCTGTTCCAGACTGGCAAATGCAGAGTTGTGACTTGGCCTTTGGGACTCGGGCCTTTGGGCCTCCCATTTATAAAGAAGCCAGTAATATGGGGCGCCTGGGTGGCTCAGTCGGTTAAGCATCTGACTCTTGATTTCGGCTCAGGTCATGATCTCATGGTTTGTGAGATTGAGCCCCATGTCGGGCTCTGTGCGGGCAGTTCAGAGCCTGCTTGGGATTCTCTCAAAATAAATAAAATTTTTAAAAAATTAAAAAAAAAAAAAAAGAAGCCAGTAATAATAACAGTCTCTATAGCTTTTTGGGAACATTGCTGTGATAACCTGAGAAGAGATACATTATAAGTGGAGGTTGAATTAAATACAAATGCTGTGGTTCTGAAGATGGACAAGCAATTTTCAGCAGGATGAGCACATGTCATAGCCAATATGTAAACCCTTCCTGTTGCTTTGCAAATTATAGCTTTGAGACAGGACAGAATGATAAGTGTTCATTGGGTAAATCTTATCCTGTTTGCTTCAGTGGATGAATACAAACACTAAATTATGCTTAGATTTTTATCGCTTGGTATCAGGTAACTGTGCTACATATGAAATCATTCTGGCCACCTCCAATACAAAATCATTCTTCTTCATTTTCCATCACCATTTACTTCCCTTCTACTTCCTCTCTTCTTGCTTTTAAGAGTTCTTGAGGGTAGAACAAGGCCTACTACTGAAAGGAGAAAACATAGAAGGTTGATATTAAGTAAAATTTAAAGCTTTAAAACTAAAAGAATTTGGCTTACCCAGAGGGAGGGATAAAACCTGAAAACATACTCTTCCTGTTTTTCTTTCTCCTCTCTCCCTTTCGACCTCTCCCAAAAGGTTGTGCTCTAGAAACTGGAAGAATTCAATGTTTTCCTAATTTTCTGTCTCAAAGGTATATGATAACGTTCTCAAGAGGAGAGATACTCAGATGTGATATTGTTTACTCACCAACAAAATCTATAATTCTGTTTTTTTTAAAGCAGAACTCAGTCAAATAATAATTTGAATTTGAGGTAGATAGGATATACATTGTTGTTATTTATTAAGGCAGAGCAACATTCTCCAGCTTCACAATTTTTAATAGAATATTCACTTGATACCCCATTAGTGCTGCTTTATATTTGCAAGAAAGTTTTTACTATTTTCAGCACCTTTATTCTGAAGCATGTAACTCACTGGAGAGTCTATATCAAAGACTTGTCATACATATGTGTGTGTGTCATATGTGTCTTACATATGCTTGTCATATATGTGTGTGTGTGTGTGTGTGTGTGTGTGTGTATACTCATCTATGTCTGGCTCTTTCCAAAGAGTATTTGAGACGGCCCTCCAATTTTTACAATAATTCTTTTTGTGTTTATTTTGGAGAAAGAATAGGTTTTTATTGTAGAACATGTGTACAGAAGTGGGGCGATGTGTCTTTTCGTTTATAGTGTGGCGACCTGCCCGTTGCCCGGTCACTGCTCATCCTCCGCTAGCCCCTGGGTTCTTCCCCCTCGTTTCTGAATGATTTTAGCTCCTTCATGCCACCGCTGTCTCCACCACCACTCCTGTCATGATTTCAGGGCACCTGTACATGATCTTCCAGCAATCTGGCTTTTCAGTTTCTTGAATTCTCCTCTGCCTCAGCTCCTCACTCCTTAGAGTTTTTCAAGACCGATCATTTCAACCCTCCCCAAGCTCAACTGCGTGCAATCCACTCTTATCATCCCCTCCTAATCTTCTGTCTCACTCACCCTAGCACCCCAACCTCAGCAAGTTTTCCATCTTCCCAATCTGTAATCCATGGATCCTCCTTTTCACTGCCTCTGATGTTCTGATGTTTTCCTTCCTTGCAAAGCTGCAGTTTGGAGTTTATCGTTAGAGTTTCTCCCTGTGTACGCCCTTGGTTCCCTAGCCCCAGTGGCTCATCTTACTTGCCTGGCAAGGCCAGGGGATTTAACACTGGTTAAATCCAAGTCTCTGGGAATTTTGTATTTGCATCCTTGTAGCCGAACGACTGGTCTCATTTTAAGTTCATCAGGGGCACTCCACCTCTTCCTCATCTCTGCTCACTCCCTTGGTGATCTCATTCAGTCCCTGGGCTCTAGACACCATCTATCTCTTTGAGATTTCCAAATTTATGTCATCTTCCTAGACTTCTCTCTTAAACTCCAGACTTGTATATCCAACTGCCGTTTTGATTTCTGCACTTGTATGTCTAATTCAGGGTTTCTCAACCTTGGCAGTATTGACACTTTGGACAGGAAAATTTTTTGTTGTGGGGGCTCTTCTGAGCTTTGTAGGATGTTCAGCAACATTCCTGGATAATTAAATGCCTTTAGCTAATTAGATGCCNCCCCCCACACCATTATAACAACCAAAACTGTCTCTAGACATTGCCAAGTATTCCCCAGGGTGAGGAGGGCAGTGATAAAACCAACCGACCAACAACCAACCAACTAGCAAACAAACCCACCTCCTTCCTGATTGAGAACCTGTGTGATAGTGGGCATGATCTCTAAATGGTTGTCTTCAGGGTCAACAGCTTTATTGTGAACTGACTTTATCTTACTATTCCCTCTGACTCTCTTCCTGCCCCACTGGCCTCCTGGCTGCTTCTTGAGCTTGCCATTCCACCCCGGTATCTTTGCACTGAATCTTCTTTCTTTTGGAATTCTCTTATTCCAGATATCTGCATGGCTCGCTCCATCTCCTTCTTCAGGCCCCATTTAAATTGGCCACCTGACACTCCTGACCTTCCCTATCCTGCCCTTATTATTTCTTTCTTTAGCCATCAATATACTATATTTGTATTTGTTATTTTATTATTTATTATTTTTATTATTATTATTTTGTTGTCTGTTTTCTCCCACGAGAGTGAAGCTTCATGAGGACATGAATGTTTATCTGTTTTGTTCACTGTTACATCTTTGCCTCTAGAACAGTGTCTGATGGTTAATATCTGTTGAATGTGGAATGAATGAATGATTATCCAAATATCTGAAATCTGACTGGGCCTTACTCTGTTTCCTTTGATGTGTGATTTTCTTTGTATGTGTATTGCTCATTGCTCCTCAGACTTAGTTTCATGAATCCTAAGATCCAAGAGGAAAGTGTTTTCCTTCAGAAAAGATTTACTTTTGGTTCTGCTGATACTTGGGGGAGCTACCAGTCTGGTGCTACTTGAAATACACTGCTTATGTGTTCTCGAATCATTCCAATGATGGGAATTTGGACTGGACTCTGTGAGAAGGACCAGCCCATGGTTACACTCTCTCAGTGGTGGATTGCTTTCCCCTCTTCCAATTCTGCTTAGCACCAAGGCAACTCTTTCTACAGACCCTTAGCATTGGGTGATGTAGGAGAGTTTACTTTCACGAAGTGCTCTTTTCGGGTCTCCGGTTCCTGTGGGTAGGACTCCCATTAGATCACCATCATTGATGGGCCCAGGCTTTGACCTCTGGATCCTTGTAGTATTCTGAAGTTCCCTCAGACACAGCTCTGTTCTTCTGCTAAGTTTGGTCTGGACCAGCAAAAGCTAGGCCACAGTTCCTCTCTGGCTTTTCGCTATGTCTTGGTTTGTGGTTCTTATGATTCCTTATTATCTTGTTAGCAATTTCATATTGTTTTAAAATCTCTTATTTGCTCTTAATAATTTATTCCTCATTTCTAGTAGTCATCTACAGTGGAAACTTTATCATCCAAATAACTTAGCTTGCTATATATAGAAACCAGATCTGTTTTTTTTTCCCTTAGAAATATACTGTGAATCTTTTCCATACCATTATGTATTCTCTACATCATTTTATTTTATTTCTTAAATGTTTATTTTGAGAGAGAGAGACAGAGAGACAGAGAGGGCGCATGTGAGAATCCACAAGCAGGGGAGGGGCAGAGAAAGGGAGAGAGAATCCCAAGCAAGCTCCATCTCATGAACTGAGATCATGACCTGAGGCAATATCAAGAGTCAGATGGTTAACTGGCTGAGCCACCCAAGTGCCCCTCTCTACAACATTTTAAATAGCTACATAGTATTCTACTATATGGATATATCCTAATGTATTCAACCAATTTCTGTTGTTAGTCATTAGAGTGGAATTTTGGGGGAAAGGGTATATAGGTATCTAAGTCTTTAGAGATGCATTGCCAAAATGCTCGTACAGAAAAATTGTGCTTGGGGCACCTGGGTGGCTCAGTTGGTGGAGCAGCTGACTCTTGATATCGGCTCAGGTCATGATCTCAGGGTTGTGAGATTGAGCCCTGCATTGGCTTGGAGTTCGATGTGGAGCCTGCTTAAGATTCCCTCTCTCTTTCTCTCTCCCTCTCTCCCTCTCTCTCTTTCTTTCTCTCCTCCTTTGCCCCTCCTCCAGTCATGTGTACTCTCTCTCAAAAGAATGAGAAAAAAAGAGAAAAATTGTGCTATTCTGCAGCTCCATCTTACAGAGTATTATAAGTCCAGTGGCATTTTACATCTGTTGTTTATGTTTTCAACTAGAAACATGGATCAAATGACTCAAATGGGAAATTTTTAAGTATAAGCTTGAAATCGGTATGCTAAGGGAACTTCCAAACAACCTGAAGTCAGCAAAGTCTATGCCAGAATTTCCCTACAATGAGCAGGACAGAGAGAAGATGGTAACTCTGGCCCAGTCTGTAGCCCATGAGTCAGTAACTGTGTGGCTTCAACACTCTTGCATCAAAGGGTAAAAATGAGTCATGTTCTCTTATAATACAATTGAAATAGATAGTCTGGTTTAAAAATGAACAAAGGCTGTGAACTAGCAATTCACAAAGAGACATACCAGTTACTAAAAACACATATACACACACAAAACCAAAAAATGATGCTTGGCTTCAACTAATAATTAAGTAATTACAAAGGAACAAAGCAGCTAGACACAATTCTTTGCCTATCAGATGATCAACAATTTGAGTTTGATGATACCCATTATTGGCAAAGGGGGTACAGAAACATATTCTCGTACACTGTATAAAACAAATTATCGCAAGTAATTTGTCAATTTCTAGTAATGTTTTAAATGCACATAGTGAGGGATTCCACTGTCAGGAATTTGCAAATGGTCTTACAAAAGTACAATGAGATATTTATATACAGCACTGTAGCATTGTTTATGATTTTACTAACCAGAGGACTAAGGACTAATTATATAATGGTACATCCATACAGTGGTATACCTTGGAAGGTGAAGCTCATGTAAAAGGAAACAAACTTGGTAATTCTGCCTCTCCCCACCCCCATATCAAAAGGAGGGGCCAGGCTGGAAAGGCACCCCTGTTAACTTAGAAAATTAGCCAAAGGACCCATTCTAATGTGTTCAAAAGACATCCTTGAACAGCTGATTGGGAGACTGAGGTTGAGCAAATCTGGTCAATTCATTGATCCTTCTTAGCTGTGTTTATAGCTGTGATAATGCTATCTCGGAAGACATGTTAATTTGAAAAGTGTTCCATGGTAAAAATAATGGCTGATGGGAAATTTCAACAGAATGGTTTTGCATCGAGCAAAATATCAACGGACAGAAACCTTGCACCCAAAGAAAGGCCGGCAAGTAATACTGTAGGGAACTCAAGTGGTAAATGTTGGGATAATGAAGAGCAAAATGTAGATGGGACAGTTCATTGTTTTTAAACTTAAATTTAAAAAGTGACCCTCAGAGTTGGCTTATTTAGCAAGTATTTTTTGAGGTTGAGCTCTCAGAGAGCACCTGCAAGGCAAGGCAGTAATTGTCACATGCAAATATGTCAAGAAAGCCGCTAGTGAAAATGAATTTTGAAAAATGGATACAGAGAATCCCTCTCGGACTGGGACCCACTTGTACTTCTTAACGTTCATTTGGAGCTGATGAAAACTACAAGATACTGGCAAAATTAAGAACAATATCATTGCTATCATGAGGCAGGCTTCTTTCTGAGAAAGTCCCATGTCCCATCTATTTCTCAGTCCCAAGTCTGAACAGTGAATCAGTGATACTTTCATAAGACATAAGAGACTTGACTTCTCAGAGAAAGGATACATTTGGTGAAATTTCTACCCCTAGTGCCTAAAAATATGGTACCTACTAGCCCATTCACTTCACTCACATTATGATTATTCTGATAGGGATGCTAAAGGGGTGAAAAATCTGTTTCCTTCTAACCACCTATTTATGGATCTGGATTTTCAAAATACTGTCACACCAAGGACCTGATAAGTAGGGTTGGATTTTTTCACTTATTCCAGGTTTTTGACATTAATGGTGCTGGTACCACCTGACTGAAATAAGTATCCACAATGATATCGTGCCGTGTTTTATGATCCCAAGATTGTAAGATTTCTGAGTGCCTAATCAATGTGAATTGAAACAGTTAGCTAGAGTCCGGTCCTTCTGTGGGCACATCGTCTAGATTCTCTGAGCTGTATCTTACAAATGAAGAACTCAGAAGCGTAGATTGGAATTAGGAAAGTGTGTGTGTGTGTGTGTGTGTGTGTGTGCGCGCGCGCGCGCACGCGCGCATGTGCACATATGCGCACATCCACATATGCATACACATACATACACACATCTATTCTTTTGGAGTTATATATACTTATATATTCCATTAGACCCAAGGATAATGGGACTACCCAGATAGTTTGCAACAAGTTAAGCAATGCACAGAGAAACAGTCTCTTATGTCAGGCAGCTGACTATTTAAGACTTTATAGGAAAAAAATCAGCCCCCTCAACTATATCAAATAGCAAAGAATGGCCAATGCCAAATAAAGTAGGATAAATATAGAAGCTATGGGTAACCAATATTCCTTTCTAGATTAATGCTGTCTAGAGTTTTTCCATGAGTACTTTATTACGTAAATCTTTTGTGATTGCTAAATATAGAAGAATAAACAGCTGCGTAAAGTTTTTTGTGTGTGTTTGTTTCTTGGTCTTTGGTTTTGTTTTTTTACTTTTCAGTTCTCTTTCCTATTTCTCCTCTTCTGTATGTGTATATATGTGTATGAAGGAGAGAGCACAAGAACAATGAGCATAAAGTATATATGCACAATTGAAAGTAAATAGAAAGCAAATATACATGCAACCATCATCAAAACCAAGAAATAAGATGCTGTGGCCCCCAAGAAAGCTGCCTGCTTAAAATATATTCCTGTGCTTCTATGGTGTGATAAGCAAACAAACACATGTTTCCTTGGTGTTTATTATGTTGAGTGAGCAATTAAGAAGGCACAGGTGCACCAGGGCAATGTATATATTTCATCATAAAATCTGTATTTACTGTTATTATCACTGTATCCACAAAAAGCTGCCTCTGCAATCAAAATTGTATTAGGACCTCACAGCTGGGGGGTGAGATAGGATAGCTGAACTTCCACGTGGCGGATAGTGCCAGGATACGGGTGCCTCATTTTCAGCAAAGGCAGTATTATACTTCTAAATCTGATTTTTAAATAATAGGGGGTGGAGAAGGTTGTTCTTCAAGGAAGGATTCTTCCCAGGATTTCGTAATACACCTCCTCCCTGCCCGCTCCTTCGACACAGCCAGTTCTGGAGGTCTGGTCGGTCCTCCCCTGGCTTCTCATTCTCTATCCCGCTCTGTGTGCGTACCAGCCCCTGACACTCCCATATGTCACACACTTCTGGGCTGTTGTCTGTAGATTCAGGGACAAGAGTCACCCAGGTAGTTTGCAATAAGTTTGGCAGTAGGTAGAGAGACCATCTTTTCTGCAACATTCCTCCTTCAAATGCCCTTCTTTGGCCCCCTGGAGGAAGTCTTGCCTTCCCTAAAATCCCAATCAAGTCTTACTGTCTTCGCCATCTTTGGATCACCCTGGTGGATTTATTTATTTAATTATTTTCTCCTGGCTTTACTGAGGTATAGCTGACAAATAAAACTGTGTATATGTGTATGCCTCGTGAAATGATTACCACATCAAGTTAATTAACATCCATCACTGCACATAGTTAGTATTTGTGAGTGTGTGGTGAGAACCCATAAGATCTAGTCTCTTAACAGTTGTCAAGGATACAATACATTATTAACTATAGTCACTGTGCTGTACATTATATCCCCAGAACTCATTCATCTAGTAACTGAAAGTCTGTACGCTTTGACATTCATTTCCCCATTTCCTCACGCCCCCCCCACCNACAGTGGTTTTTTAAATTTTTTTTTTAATTTTTTAAATTTATTTCTGAGAGAGAGAGAGACAGCGTGAGCAGGGGAGGGTCAGAGACAGAAGGAGATACAGAATCTGAAGCAGGCTCCAGGCTCTGAGCTAGCTGTCAGCACACAGACCGGCATGGGGATCAAACCCACACACCGTGAGATCATGGCCTGAGCTGAAGTTGGATGCTTAACCAACTGAGCCACCCTGGCATCCCCAAAGATTTTATTTCTTAAGCAATCTTTACACCTAATATGGGACTTAAACTCAAAACCCAGAGATCGAGTAGCACGCTCCAACAACTGAGCCAGCTAGGCACCCCATGAGTACCCTTTTAGATCCCACATATAAGTGATACAAAACAGTATTTGTTTCTCTCTGGCTAATTTCACTCGGCATAATGTGCTCTAGGTTCATCCATGTTGTTGCAAATGGCAGGGTTTCCTATATACATATATATATCATTTATGTCACATATGTATTCATTATCCATTCAACCATCAGTGGACATTTGGGTTGTTTCCATAGCGTGGCTCTTTGTGAATAATGCTGCAGTGAACATGGGAGTCAGGTAGCTCTATTTTTTAATTAAAAAAAATTTTTTTAATGTTTTTTATTTATTTCTGAGAGAGAGAGAGAGACAGTGTGAGCAGGGGAGGGTCTGAGAGAGAGGGAGGCACAAAATCTGAAACAGGCTTTAGGCTCTGAGCTGTCAGCACAGAGCCCGACGCGGGGCTCAAACCCACGAACCATGAGATCATGACCTGAGCCGAAGTCGGATGCTTAACCGACTGAGCCACCCAGGCGCCCCTCTATTTTTTAATTTTTGAGGAATCTCCATACTATTTCCCATAAAGGCTGTATAATTTTACATTCCTACCAATAGTGCACAGGGAGTTTCTTTTCTCCACATCCTGATCCACACTTGTCATCTCTTATCTTTTTGATAATAGCCTTCCTAATAGGTGTGAGGTGATAGCTCATTGTAGTTTTCATTTGCATTTCCCTGACAATTAGTGACAACGAGCACCTTTTCATGCACATGTTGGCCACTTGTATGTCTTCTTTAGACATAGAAAAATGTCTGTTTAGGTCTTTTACTAATTTTTAATCAGATTGTTTTTTGTTTTTCTACAAAAACTCATGAGTTGTATTTTGGATATTAACAATTTATTAAAAAAAATTAAAAAAAAAAACCATTGCCAAAACCACCATCAAAGAGTTTTCCCCTATGTTTTCATCTAGGGGTCTATGGTTTCAGGTCTTACATTTAAGTATTTGGTCCATTTTGAATTAATTTTTGTGAGTGGTATAAGATAGGGGTCTAGTGTCATTCTTCCCATGTGGATATCCAGTTTCCCCATTACCACTTATTGAAGAGACTGTCCCCTACCCACTGTGTATTCTTGGTGCTCTTGTTCGATATTAGTGGGTTTATTTCTGGGCTCTCTATTCTGTTCTATTGGTCTGTAAGTCTGTTTTTATTCTAGCACCACACTGTTTTGATTGCTATAGCTTTGTAATATGGTTTGAAATCAGGACGTGTGATGCCTCCAGCTTTGTTATTTATCAAGATTGCTTTGCCTATTGGCAGTCTTAGGGGATTACATATCAATATTAGTGTTTTTTCTATATGTAGGAAATATGCAGTTGGAATTTTGATAGGGATTGCATTAGATCTGTAGATTGGTTTGGGTAGTATGGATATTTTAACAGTATTAATTCTTCCAATCCATGAACACAAATATCTTTGCTTTTATTTGTGCCTTCTTTAATTTCTTTTATCAGTGTCTTACAGTTTTCGGTTTATAGATCTTTTACCTCTCTAGTTAATTCCTAAGTGTTTATTGTTTCTGATGCTATTTTAAATAAGATTATTTTCCTAATTTCTTTTTCCGATACTTCATCGTTAGGGGTGCCTGGGTGGCTCAATCTATTAAGCGTCTGACTCTTGGTTTTGGCTCGGGTCATGATCTTGCAGTTTGTGAGTTTGAGCCCTGTGTCAGGCTCTGAGTTGATAGCATGGAGCCTGCTTGGAAATTTCTCTCTCCTCTCTCTCTCTCTCTCTCTCTCTGCATCTCCCTGGCTTGCTCTCTCTCAAAAAAATAAATAAATAAACATTAAAAATTTTTAGAAAAAAGTTCATTGTTAGTACATGAAACCTCAGCTCTGAGTTTTCTAATTTGTTTTGGTATCCTGTAAATTTACTGATTTTATTTATTCTGACAGTTTTTTGGTGGAGTCTTTAGGATTTTTTATGTATAAGATCATGTCATCTGTGAACAAGAACAGTTTTGCTTCTTTCTTTCCAATTTGGATGCTTTTTAATTTTTTTTTCTTGCCTAATTACTCTGGCTGGGGCTTCCAATGCTATGTTGAATAGGGATGGAGAGAGAGGGCACCCTTTCCCTATTTGTGATCTTAGAGGAAAAGCTTTTAGCTTTTCACCATTGAGTATGTGATATTAGCTGCGGGTCACTCAGTTGGATTTAATCTCTACCTACCCTCAGTCTGTCTTTTATAATTTTATTTATACTATTTTATATTAGAATTGTGTAGGTATGTGCCGGCTCACTCCTGCTGGTCAGGGACTGTTGTATTCCCCATTACACCTAGCACAGTTCTTTACCTACAGAGCAGGCTCACTAAATAGTAGTTGAATTGATTTGTTGAATCTAGTACATTTAAAATATGATCAATTTTATAGCATTTTTTTCTATGCATCATCTCAGGCATACTGTCATATAAAATTTATCAAGAAGGGGCCCTAGGTGGTTCAGTTGGTTAAATGTCTGACTTCAGCTCAGGTCATGATCTCACAGTTCATGGGTTAGAGCCCCACGCTGGGCTCTCTGCTGTCATTGCGGAGCCTGCTTTGGATCCTCTGTCTCCCCCCTCTCTCTGCCCCTCCCTTGCACTGCTTGCTCAGAATCTCTCTCTCAAAAATAAACATTAAAAATAAATGTACCATGAAAAGTGAGCATTGGTTGAATGTTTTGAAGCTCCATCTTTGAAAATGTTTTTTCCCCATTATTAAGATGGAGAATAAATTATGTAATGTTGTATAATCGTAAAATAAAGGATAATGAATGACGGGTAATAAAATAAAGTGAGCTTGAGACCTGTATTAATCTATTTTTGGTGTCCTTGTCCATTCTGTGTAGTCGGTTAAGCTTTCACCAGGGCAATACGATCTACTTCCTGCACCAGTTCCCAAGCACGCCTCCAGGTAATTATATACTTACTAAGTTGCTTTTAATAATTTCACCTTTGCCTTTTTATTTACATACTTAACCAATACTAATGGCTTTTAAACCTCATTTAAGCCCATCATATCCAGATTGTTTTTAAATATTTAGTGAGAGATAGGGACTAAGTTAATGAAGTTCTCACATTAAAAAAAAGGTTTAGAATATTGTCTTTTCTCTTTTAATATAGGAGCTTCGTATTTCGTTCTGTAGTTCAAAGATTTCCAACAAGCTGCTTCACTCCTGTAAGTATATTGTAGACAATTAACTCCTGATGAATTTGATGTTTAAAACATTCAATGGTTCATTTTGAGATATCAAGATTAACATTTTGTTCACTGTAGTAGATAAGCAATGGATAATTAATGTAATTTATTTAATATGTACTTAAAGTATATGTGAAGATATACTAGGGATTTCAATGTAAGTAACCCATTTGTGTCAAGTTATAGAAGAAAAGTAAAGGCTCCTTTACTTTCTGTAGGTCTTGACTCCTATCATCTTCTCAGTGAAGTGATCCTGTTCAACTGTTCAGAATTTCCAATGCCCCTTCCTTGTTGTTTTTTCTTCTCTGTATTGCTAATCACTGATACACTACACTTAAACATTAATCTGTCCTGTTTTATCTGTCTCTCTCACTAGAATATAAGCTTCAGGAAGGTGAGGAGTTTTGTCTGTTTTGTCCTGTATATGTAGACAAAAGGCTGACACATGGTATTTTTTGATTTAATTAATTGATAAAGTCAGAGATATTTGATAGATCATTATATTAACAACAAAAAGGAAAAGTATCTCTCTCTAGTTTCTTTCCAAAGTATGAAACGCCTACCTGTTTCTACAAGTTTCCAAATATATGTACATGTGTTATGATAAAAATGAACTCCTTTAGATAACTAACTAGTAGGATGCCAAAAAATAAATAATTATATAAACATTTTGCAGAATTAAGGAAATATGAAATTATTTGGGGATGGTTTGATGGATTCGAGTTACCTATTTGTAACTAGAAACTCAGAGGGAGAAAAACATACAATGAACATCCGAAGTAGGAATTTAGATAACTGAGTTCAGAAACAGACCATAGACTCTGTAAGATTTTATATTTGATAAAGATGGTATGTCAAATCAGTAGGGAAAGGAAGAGCTATTTTATGCTAGACAATTGATTAAATAACTTAGAAAATTAAGTTAGATTCTTCATACCATATATTAAAATGAATTCATATTGATTAAGGAATTAAATACTTTTGAAACCATAAAACCAGAAGAAAACATATTAGCATATATCTAATTTTAGGATAGGGCAGATTTTCTGAGATAATAGCAATGGATGAACTGCAAAGGAAAAGAAGTATTTGATTTGATTCCACCACATTTACATTTTTTTGTATATCAGAAAACAAACTGTAAATAAGTAAACAGGCAGATGCAAATTAGGAAAAATATTTGCAACATACATGGCAGATAAAAGCCTGATGGCCTTATCTGTACTTTTCTTAACAATCTATAGGAGGGATGCCTGGATGGCTCTATCTGTTAAGCATCCAACTTTGGCTCATGTCATGATTTCATGGTTCATGAGTTTGAGCCCCGCACTGGGCTCCGCACTGATGCTGTTAGTATGGAGGCTGCCTAGGACTCTCTCTCTCTCTTTCTCTGCCCCTTCCCCCCTCTTTCTCTCTCCAAATCAATACACTTAATAATAATAAAAAAAAAACAATCTGTAGGAGAAACATCAATAGAAAAGTAAAACAGATGAAGGAAATGTGAGAAGCTAAATTGATTGAAAACTGGCTGTATGTGGGTGGTGTGCTGGGATGAATAATGGCCCCCAAAATGTGTCTGTGTCCTAATTCCTAGAACCTGTGAGTGTTACCTTGTGTGGCAGAAACTCTGTGTGATTATGTGAAGGATCTTGAGATGGGGAGATTATCCTGGGTTTCCAGTGGGCCCTATATGCAATCACAGGTGTCCTTATAAGAAAGGCAAGGGGAGATTTGAGAAGGGGAGAAGGCAATGTGGCTGCAGAGGCAGAGGTTAGAGTGACGCGGCCACAAGCCAAAGAAGGTGGCTGTCACCAGGAGCTGGAAGAGGCAAGGACAGACCCTTCCCTAGACCTTCCAGAGGTATCTCTACTAACACCTTGATTTTAGTCCAGTGACCCTGATTTCAGACTTCTGGACTCTTGAACTATGAGAGAATAGAATTCTGTTGTTTTAAGCCACCAAATACAATTTGTCACAGCAGGCAAAGGACATGAATACAGGTAGGGATTATGTCCAGTGGATTTCACAGTGGATTGATGGGAGGAAGGAGGGCATGGTTTTTCCTTTGGGTGTCCCTAGGCCTTTTCTTTCTGACATATTAGTAGCTTCAAAATGACTCCTCAGCCTCTGGCTTGGGGTATAGGCCAGTTGTTGGTGTTCTGGGAGCGGAGTCGGGGAGGGGCTGGGGGTCTCACTGTTTGGGGTGTAGAGAAGTTTACTCAATTCCTTCTTTCAGTAAAGGCTTCTGTCCTCACAGTGTCTGAGGCTCCTGAGTCCAGTTCTCTGGTGCAGTCTCCCCAGAAATGAATCCCCCAACACCCCAGGATACAGGAACGGGGTGAGGTGGACGGACCTGGAGAGAAGGGGTACACCAGTTCTCCTGCGTTCAGCCCCCACCCCCCAGGTGCTCCTGCTTTCAGCTTCCACCCTCCATTCCCACCTCACAGGGGCCTGTCAGGGCTGAAATTCCTGACCTTCTTTTGGGTTCTATGGAGCAAATCAGCCTTCTTCTCTGGCAGGCCCTCTCCAGGCTCATGGGCTTCAGCTCTCCCCACTGAGCCACATCAGGTACCATTCCTCCAGGCTGCTTCATGTCTACCCCAGATATCTTATCTCTGTTGGCTGGTGTCTCTTCTCTTGGGGGTGTGTGTGGAATGGGGGTGGTGGTAGATATGCTTTTTTTATTTGATAGGAGGAACAGAGACAGATGCATATGTCTGATTGGCTTCGGCAGCAACCAGTCAAGATATCTGGGGGTTTTTTGTTTGTTTGTTTGTTTGTTTGTTTTTTGCTAGGTAATACTCTATTTCTCTTGAAATATATTCTTAAAAAATTTTTTTTAATGTTTATTTACTTCTGAGAGAGAGAGAGACAGACAGACAGACAGAGTGCAAGCAGAGAAGGGGCAGAGAGAGAGGCAGACAGAATCTGAAGCAGGTTCCAGGCTCTTTGCTGTCAGCACAGAGCCCAATGTGGGTCTCAAATTCACAAACCATGAGATCTTGATATGAGTGGAAATGGGACGCTTAACCGACTGAGTCACCCAGGCACCCAGATTGAAATATATGCTTTAAATGAATGCTGTGAGCTAATAATGATTTGTTTACTGTTAGTAAAGAAGCTCAAATCAAAAATGATTTGATATTAGTTCGGGTTAGGTGTCCTACAGGATAGGCAGCCTGGTATATGAAATAGCACAAGTCAATTGATTCTGACAGTCTTTGCCTTTGTTCTCATCCCTTTTATGGAGGAAAAGATTTTTGGAGATCCTTATTCTGCCATTTTCATTGATGTCACCTCATCCATTCTATTTTATAAATAAATGTGATTCACTGATTTGGAACATCCTGTCTTTCAACAAAGTGAAAAGAATACTTTCATGGAAAATGTTCTAACACAAAGAAAGAGCCCAAGGCTGTGATTCATGTCTGTCCTAAACATACATTCCCACAGCAGAATGTGGGTTTGGTTTAGATCCACAAACTTGTAAACTGTTGAACAAATTCCTTTGATCCCAACAGTGGGAGATGGTATGCTGTGTAGAGTATGGTACAGAAATGCTGCCTACCAGAACATTCTGAAATGTTAAATAAAGGCAGTAATCTTTAGGCCATTATAATATGCTACTTAATCTCTATCTGAAAAACTCATTTGATTGATTTCATCTTTCAGTTTAATTGTTCTAGAAATTAACATTATAATTGCAGAACTATTTAGGACTCTTAGAACTGGAAGAATCTATGTCAATGAGCTATAGCTGACCCTTGAACAACATGGATTTGAACTGTGCGGGTCCACTTATACGTGGATATTTTTTTTTAGTAAATACAGTATAGTACTATAAATGTATTTTCTCTTTCTTATGATCTTAATAACATTTTTTCTATAGCTTACTTTATTGTAAGAATACAATATATATAATACATACAGCATACAAAATACATGCTAATTGACTATGTATGTTATTGTTAGGCTTTCAGTCAACAGTGGGCTATTAGCAGTTAAGTTTGGGGGGAGTCCAAAGTTATACATGCATTTTCCACTGCTTGGGGGCCATTGCCCCTAACCCGCATGCTGTGCAAGGGTCAACTGTACTCTATTAGGGCTGGCTTTGATGGTGATAACCACCATCATTCATTGAGTGTTTTCTGGTGCAGATGCATTTAATCCTCACAGCAACTTGGTGGGATAATATTTATCATCTCCATCCCACAGGTCAGGAAATGGAAGTTAGTTTCCAGAGGTCACACAGTTATTTAGGAAGTGGAGCTACAATTTAGACCCCGTTTATAGTGACCTCAAAACCTGGGCTCTAAACTGTGCTGCCTAGTGCGTGAGCATGATCAAGTGACTTGCTTAGTGCCTTTGGACATTTACAGCTGATCTGGGGTCAAATCCAAGTGGGAGACGGGTTGTCTCTGGTGTCACCATTCCTCACTGATGACTAAGGCTCGTTTGTGGGCCCAAGTTGGACCCTTTTTGCAGTAGGATAAGTTCACATGCAAGAAGCTTCTCTCTCCTGAGATGTCCATCTGCCAGCCTGCCTGTTAGCCCCTGATCATTGAAGTTCCTTAACAACGGATGGATGCAGCTTAGGCTTCAGCTGGGAGCCTTGCTACACTGGCTTTTCTTATTTGGCCATATTTTTCCTTGGGACACCTTTAGGATATTAGAACCTCCAGTCTTTTCTCAGCAAAGTCTCTTTGTAAAAAGCTAGACTCAGCTGAGTCTAGCTGACTTCAGTAGAAGTTCTTTCATCTACTCTATGCATCTCTTTTGGGTGACTCTATGTGTGAGACCCCTATGCCAGGTAGGTATTGTTGAGTATTCAATGCAAATGAGACATTTTAGCAGTGCTCTCCCTTCCCTCTTGAAGGGCAAGGACACTCTAAAGTCAATAACCACCCCCCCCCCGAAAAAATGAAAAAGCAAAGTCAGTAATCCAACCAAGGTGTACCCACACAAGCACACAGGAACTAGTGTGGGACCAAATGGCTTAGCACGCACAACTTGGCACCCAAAATCAGACACTGATGACTCAAGTTTAATATTATCTGTTGATGGAAGCACATGTACCTTCTTCCTTCTGGCCATCTCCAGAACTTTCTGAATACATTGACTTGTATGCTTCTTAGCAAGTGCTGATTCCAGGTGGAAGAAAGAGAGAAGGGCAGGAGTGAAGAAAAGGCTTGAATGAGGAAAGGGACACCCACACTTGTCCCTTCAGAGCCTGTGTGCTAAGCCAAACTCAAAGAAACCAAAGTGCTAGTTGTCTTCTCAGCCTTTGGATCCAAAGGCTTTTTCACGAAGCCTTTATTAGTTGAGGGGTAGAGAAGGGAAATTTTTACTTAGACCTCCCTGCCCACTGCAGTAATGCCTGAAACTCCATAGTAGGGATTTTTTTTTTTAAAGATTTTATTTTTCAGTAATCTCTGAATTACTGAAGCATGGGGGTCAAACTCACAACCCTGAGATCAAGAGTTGCATGCTCTTCTGACTGAGCCAGCCATGTGCCCCCATAGTAAGGATTTTGATATAAAAGCCTAAGATCTGAGACATAAGACATGCACCATCCTTTTTTTTTTTTTTACTGTTTATTTTTGAGAGAGAGAGACAGAGAGCGAGTGGGGGAGGGGCAGAGAGAGAGAGGGAGACACAGAATCTGAAGCAGGCTCCTGCTTCAGGAGGCACAGAGCCTGACATGGGGCTCAAACCCACGAACTGTGAGACTATGACCTGAACGAAAGTCAGGTGCTTAACCAGCTGAGCCACCCAGGGACCCCTCTTTTTGTTTTAATGTTTATTTATTTATTTGGGGGGAGAGAGAGGAAAGGAGAGGAGTAGGTGGAGAGTCAGAGAGAGACAATCCTAAGAAGGCTCCATGCTCAGCTCCAAGCCTGATGCGGGGCTCAATTCCACGACCACGAGATCACAACCCAAGTCCAAACCAAGAGTCGGTAGCTCAACCAACTGAGTCAGCCAGGTGCTCCAAGACATATCACTCTTGATTTAATTGTAAAGGGTTTTTTCCCCCCCTTTTCATATGTCCTCTTATTATTGTTTTATTGTTAAATGTGGCTTATTTATTTATTTATTTTGAGAGAGAGAGAGAGCGAGCGAGCATGTGCAGGGGAGGGGCAGAGAGAGAGGGAGAGAGAGAATTCCAAGCAGGCTCTGCACTGTCAGCATGGAGCCTGATGCAGGGCTCAGACCCATGAATGGAGAAATCATGACCTGAGCCAAAATCAAAGAGTTAGATGCTTAATGGATTGAGCCACCCAGGTGCCCCCACATGTCTTCTTTTACAAACAAAAGCTCTTGAAGGAGAAATATATTGATCCAATTGATACTAAGAGATCCCCTCATCCTCCAGCAATATAGATGAGACAACAAGAATTAGAGTACCTGAGATAAAGAAAAGGAACTGAAAACAGGGGTTCCTGTTTTTAGATATTTATATCATTATCTGTTTGTTCTGTGCACAAAATATGTGTATTACACTTTTTGATATTTTGATATCAACCTAAAGATAATGCCATAAAAGCATTCTGCAAAAAGAAATTCACAAAGAGTTACTATGTTGGGAATTTTTACAGACATTTTCTTTATAAAATAAATTTATGATCTATTTTATTCTTGATCGATTGAGTCTTACGAGAGGATCCAATTTTGACAGAACGGTCAAAGTACGCATAGTTTCAGAGAAAAACTACAAGAATGAATGCTAAATAGGTGGGAGTTCTTGTTTATGTAGAAAATTTGAATATCAATTTATATATCTGTACTTTATGTAATTATGGTAATAATAGCTATTTGAGTTTAAAGTGGTTTTTTAAATTTATTTTTTTTAATGTTTTTTATTTATATCTAGGAGAGAGAGAGAGAGAGACAGCGTGAGCAGGGGAGGGTCAGAGAGAGAGGGAGTCACAGACTGAAATAGGCTCCAGGCTCTGAGCTGGCAGTCAGCACAGAGCCCGACGCGGGGCTCGAACCCACGAACCGCGAGATCATGACCTAAGCGAAAGTCGGGCGCTTAACCGACTAAGCCACCCAGGCACCCCTAAAGTGTTGTTTTTTTTTTTTTTTTTACTTTTTTTTTTGAGAGAGAGAGCGTGAATGGAGGGGTAGGGGCAGGGGCAGAGACAGAGAGACAGAGGATCTGAAGCAGGCCAGTATCAGTGTTGACAATGACCTGTGCTGACGTTGGACACTTAACTGACTGAGCCACCCAGGTGCCCCTGCTTTTGAAGTTTATATTTTCTATTCTAAAAGTAATATATGATTTCCTGCTCAATATGGCAAATTGGCCAAACATCAATCTCTTTTCACTTTTAAATAGCAATAAAATGGTAGCAAAAGAATAAATAAATCGGCATGGATAAATAGAAAAAAAAGGGAAACACTGCAGACAAGAGATTTCAACAATATTTAGACAATAGAAAGTAGAGGAAGCCACAGATTACGAAGCAGGCAGGGGATGGTGCAGAGAGGACGGGAGCCTGTTTGTCTCTTAGAACTGCAGGGAGGCTTGGGACTTGGGGAAGTAAGGTAAAACAGGGAATTAGTTGAACACCAGGAAATTAATCAGAACTGTATGCAGAGAGTAATTTAAGTCTGGAGGCTCCCTTCCTCTTCTAATGTAAAATGTTGCTCTTTGGACATTTGCCCCTCAAGCAAAAGATTAGTAGAATTTATCCTCTGGAAAAACTCAATGAGCCTAGAGGAAAGAGAACCACTCCTGACATTGAGGGAACCTCAGGAAACAGACTGGCTCCCCATTCATTTGCCTGATCTCCACACATCCCAGCCACATACCTAAGCTTCCACCAGACAAATGTGAAAAGCCTGTAACACGAATAAGAGATGGAAATAAACAGAAGGTTGGAAAACTGGTTGAAAACAGAACACAGGGAATAGAAGGAAGATTTTAAATACATTTTAAAATTTATTTATTTATTTATTTATTTATTTATTTATTTATTTATTTATTTAGAGGGGGGGTAGGGACAGAGAGAGAGAGAGAGAATCCTAAGCTAGCTCCAACCTCAGTGTAGAGCTGGATACAACTGTGAGATCATGATCTGAGTTGAAATCAAGAATTGAACTTAACTGACTGAGCCACCCAGGAACCCTGAGGGAAGATTTTTTAAAATCCAGTTAGCACCCACAGAGAGAGAAAAAAGGGAAAATTCTTTTCAACTTAGAATTCTATGTTCAGCCAAACAGTCAATTGTAAAGACAAAATAAAGACATTTGCCAGCATGCAAAAACTCAGAAAAAAAATGCCTCCCAAATACTCTTTTTAAAGATGTCACTGGTGATAAAATACAGCAAAACAAAGAAGTGAATCCAGGAGGGAGATGTGGGCTCTAGGACAAGGTGGGTCCAGCCTGGGAGAGCACTTAAAAGGTGTCCCAGGTGGACCACTGTGCAGCAGGGTGGGAGGGAAACCAATCCACATTGAGAAAGAAACTAAAGAACCCCAGAAGGAATGTTTTTAAGAAGAAAAGGATTTAAGAATAGCTGATATGATGGGAAAAATTAAGAAAATACATATAGCAAAATGTGCAGGTGAAAAAAACAAAGTGCTCATTAACCCCAGGTAAAACAAAAGACCGTCTAAGAAAAGGTATCATAATATGTAACTTGGCTCTGCAAGGAATAATATTTATTTAGTAAACATTGGTTAGTGATTTAAAATGCTACTTAGAAAAAAATAAAATGCTGCTTTGAGCGGATGAGGAGAGAGGAATAGTGGATAGGGCAAGTGCCATATCTTCATTCATTCCGGGAGGCCATGAATAGATAATTTTTAAAGTATAAATTAAGAAATATCAGTATGAACGCACTATTTAGTGATAAGATCACTTCTATAAGAACAGTTTAAAATAGTTAAAAATAGTTGCCTTAGGCTCTTTAGAACCTGCTCAGAGACATGTATGCCTAAGATATATGTGTGAAAGGTGCTTCTAAGAGTGCTAGTTGCGTGAATGAATCAGTATAGTGTTATTCACATTCACTATCCTGTGCTGTTACACACTCTTAAAAACAAAACACAAAAACCTGTAGTCTTAGGGAATGCAATTGGAGAGGAGTGAGGTCAGACTTCTGTTTTTCATTATAAGGCTTTTGGTTCCCATTGATGTTTAAAACTAGGCTTCTCTATAAATTTAATAAAATGTCTTAAAATTTAAGTAAAAATATATAAAAATATAAAATTAGAGTAAAAATAAATAAATTATAATTTGGAACATACAGAAAATTCTGTTTACAATTTTTGTCATTGCTCATATGCAACCAATAATGTTAATTTTCTCCTTTTTCCTTTGCAGTTTTAAAAACATAGTTGTGAAAAAAATAAAAACATAGTTGTGATCATGGTGCATGATAATTTTGTATCCTTTTTTCACTTAGCACATGTTTCACTTTATATTATTATAAATCCTTTTAAACTTTATTTTTACTAGGTAAATAATCAAGTTATCACATCATAATTTACTCAACTATTTCCCTCTTGATGGTCAATCTTGTTTTCATTTATTCCATATATAAGAGCCTTCATTATCCCGGTAGAACTTGACCCACTAATGTGAACTCACTTTAAGTAGAATCAAAATCTCAAAGTAGTCAAGAAAGTTTGATTTGGTCTTTCCTTTAAAAAATTGGACTAGGGGCACCTGGGTGGCTCAGTCAGTTAAGCATCTGACTTTGGCTCAGGTCATGATCTTGCAGTTTGTGTACCTGAGCCCCGCATTGGGCTCTGTGCTGACAGCGCAGAGTCTGGAGCCTGCTTTGAGTTCCGTGTCTCCCTCTCTCTCTGACCCTACCCCCTCTCAAAAATAAGTAAATTAATATTAACCATTTTTTTAAATTGGACTAAAAATTAGGAAAATATCCTATAATTGCAAGTAGGCACTAATTCCTAAGTTAAAGAGGAGACTGTGTTCAGTTTTTCTGACAGTATCTTATAATAGTATAGTGATGTCCTTCACTTCATGTTTCACATTCTAATGAAATCACAGAGGACAAATTTTAGAAAAATATTATTTGAAGTGTCATTAGTTTTCCCAGGGGCACCTCCTCTGACATTTGAAATCATTCTTTACTGAAAGGCCAATACTGTCACAATCCTATTCATCGTCTCTTTTTTCTTGTTAGCTAGCTTAACTTTGCTGGGTCCTCATTGGTCCATCAAAGACCTTTCCTGTGATTTAGGTACTTTTTCATCAGTTTCCTTGACTTCATGCAATCTTGCATTTTTTGGGTAAAATGTGCATTTTCACTTTAAATTGGATTTGTACTTTATTTGTGATATATTATTAAATATCATTTAGGAATGATGGGGAGAAACTGACTCAAAAAGACACTGTCCTGTCTGCAATGGTGGATGCCAGTGTTAAGTGGGAAGGGATGCTTGAATAGGATATAATTTTTAATTAAAAAAATTTTTTTAAACGTTTTTATTTATTTTTGAGAGAAGAAAAGACAGAGTGTGAGTGGGGGAGGAGCAGAGAAAGAGGGAGACACAGAATCTGTAGCAGGCTCCAGGCTCTGAGCTGTCAACACAGAGCCTGAAGCAGGGCTCGAATCCATGAGCCTTGAGATCATGACCTGAGCTGAAGTCAGACACCTAACCAACTGAGCCATCCGGGTGCCCCTTGAATAGAATATAATTTTGTAAGAGGTCAGCTCATTGGAGAATTCTTCTGTGTTATGACAACTTTGTTTACATCACAATTTTGTTATACAAAGACTATGGTACCGAATACTCCGATCAAAAGACAAATGCTAACATAAGACTGAATGCATAAAGTCTTTTCTAAATTTGAGCATCATTTTTTTCTGGATTATCACAAATGGTATTTACTAGGTTAGAGGTTATATACAGCTTCTTGATCTAGATTGCCAAACCTTTTTTAAAAGTATCACATTCATTTATATCTTTACCAGCAATCAAAAGAATGCCCATTTTATAAAATTGGTATGAATTTTGTTTATCATTATTTTTAAAATATTTGTTAATTTGATAGTAAAAGAATGGAGGGGTGCTTGGGTGGCTCAGTCGGTTAAGCGTCTGACTTTGGCTCAGGTCATGATCACACAGTTCGTGGGTTCAAGCCCCGCATCAGGCTCTGTGCTGACGGCTAGCTCAGAGCCTGGAGCCTGCTTCAGATTCTGTATCTCCCTCTCTCTCTGACCCTCCCCTGCTCTCACTGTCTCTCTCTCACTCAGAAATAAATAAACATTAAAAATTTTTTTAAAAAAGAATGGCATCTCATTATTTTAATCTGTAGGATGTGAGACTACACATTCTAATTATTAATCAGTTACTTGAGGTCCTTCCTACATACTTTCTGGTCATAGTCTTTACCCAGTTATCTTGTGGGTGGAGTTTTACCATTTTTTTGTTGTTGTTGATTTGTATAAACTCTATAGTGAGAAAATATTAGCACTTGTATTTGCTGAGGGTTTTCAGGGATTTTGTGTTTTTATATGGAGAAAAGTTTATTTATTATTTTTATTTATTTAAAAAATTTTTTAAATGTTTTACTTATTTCTGAGAGAGAGAGAGAGAGAGACAGTGTGAGCAGAGGAGGGTCAGAGAGAGAGGGAGACACAGAATCTGAAACAGGCTCCAGGCTCTGAACTGGCCGTCAGCACAGAGGTGAACTCAGGGCTCGAACCCACGAACTGTGAGATCATGACCTGAGCCGAAGTCAGATGCTTAACCGACTGAGCCATCCAGGTATCCCTATTTACTTATTTTTAAATGTTTGTTTTTGAGATAGAGCATGAGCGAGTGAGCAGGGGAGGTGTAGAGAGAGAGGGGACAGAGGATTCGAAGCAGGCTCCAGGCTGACAGCAGAGAGCCTGATGCAGAGCCCAAACACACAAACCATGAGATCACGGCCCGAGCCGAAGACAGAGGCTCAGCCGACTGAGCCACCAGGCATCCCTAGAGAGAAGTTCAAAATGTAAAATGTTTGTATTGTCTAATTAGAGAGTTTATCATCACCTTCTGGAATGTAGGTTCCAAGGAAGGGGGACTGTCTTCTTCATCAATATCCAGAGCCTAGGACATTGCTCAGAAAATGTGTTGAATGAATGAAATCTATGTACTTTTTCTTATTTTTTCCACTATTTAAAATATTCCCTCCAGAGACATGGTGTTTTCTTTCATGTATTTGGTGTTTTGATTTGAAAAAACATAACCTACAACTCTTAGGGACACCTGGGTGGCTCAGTCAGTTATGTGTCTGATTCTTGATTTTGGCTCAAGTTATGATCTCAGACACCATGAGATTGAGCCCCACGTCCAGCTCTGCCCAGGCAGTTTGGAGCCTGCTTGGGATTCTCTCTCCCCTCCCCCCTCCCCGCCCCTTCCCTGCTCACACTATCTCTGTCTCTCAAAATAAATAAATAAACTTAAAAAAAATTTTTTTTAAACCTTATAACTCTTTAACTTTTCTGAAATGTGTTTTGTGTATGGTTGCACTGTAAGGTTGTGGTGTCATTGAGCCCTGTTGACTTAGGACAGGTTGCCTCATTGTTGGTATACCTGAAACCCATAGTCACCAGAAATCTGACCTGTAGATCTGGTGTAGTATAATATGACCTACAGATATTCACTGAGCCACTCTAAACCCTTTTGAGAATGCGGCAGGTTATAAAAGATGGATACATACAGGTGTGCATCTCCTCCTCCTCTCTTTCCATCATCTGTGAAAAGTAGCCCATTGAAATTTGTTCATCATTCACGCCTAACATCTCTAGGAGCACCAATTAAAAAACAAGTAGATGACCATGTGAATGCCTAGCTGATCACTACATGATTTTTTAGTTGTAAAAAGTACATTAACCTTGGGGTTGAAAATCCTCTAGGATCATATGCCCCTATAGGCCTCTCAGTGTAGTGGAGCTGTTAGAAACTTGTGGAACTTGTTAGAAAACACAGCCTTCTTGTTTGTGTCAGGGGCCCAGTTGGTGAATTACATTTTGTCCCCTAAGTGTAGGTAGTTGTCAGGGAAAGGATTTGTTGGCTTGGAAAATGGTGTTTAATCTTTAGATCAAACTACCAATGTAAGGTTGTATACTCATTGTCTATTTCAGTTATTGTTGAAATAATAGTTGGTTTGGATCAGCACGATTGTTTTGTCTATAGCAAAGACTGTGAGAAGATTTATGTGAGCATTTTGAGATCAATGCCAGGAGACATGGTCTACCATAAGTAAAAAGGGCCTTTTTGTGCCATAATAAGAATTGTATTGGCAACTTCTGCTGCCTTTGAGCACCTTGATAATAATGACCAAGCCCCACAAATTCCAAGACCTAAAGATACAGTTGCCTCATAGTGGGATTTTTTTTAAAGAAGGAAAACTACAAGAAATCCTGGTCATTCTTCTCCAAGAGAATTGGACAAAGTAAAACTTGTCATTTGTGGTTTCTCCTCCCCTCACTCTTCCCTTTAATTAATTTTTTTTTGCAAATAGTTTATTGTCAAGTTGGTTTCCATATCTTCCCTTTAATTAATTTAAGTGCTTTCAAAAATGACCCAAATAAAACTCTTGACTCACCAAAAAAATTGCATGAATTTTGTTCCCTCTTGAATGTGTTTCCAAATGTGGACTATCTTCTCACATTTGGATTTCAGAGATTCTGCACAACTTCTTGGAACATATAGGGGCCACTGATGACTTTATTTATATGCCCATCTGCGTAAAGAAGACTAAGAAAGATGCTTTTTTCTAAGTCTTTTTTCCCCAGGCAGTTTGGCAGTATATTATCTTGTAGGCTATTGATTCCTTCTTGAGAAAGCCTGCTTAAAGTAATAGTCTTATATACAGAAATATCATCTGACAAAGATATCATGAAGGGATTACTTATAATAGCAAGATAACAGTAGCAACTTAACATCCAGCAGAAGGGAAATAATGTTTTTTTAATGTTTATTTTTGAGAGAGAGAGACAGAGTGTGAGCGGGGGAGGAGCAGAAAGAGGGAGACACAGAATCTGAAGCAGGCTCCAGGCTCTGAGCTGTTAGCACAGAGCCCGACACAGGGCTTAAATTCATGGACCATGAGATTAAGACCTGAGCCAAAGTCGGACACTTAACTGACTGAGCCACCCAGGTGCCCCAGAAGGGAAATAATTTTAAAAGAGTATTAGATATCCACTCAAAGGAATATTGTATAGCCATTAAACAATTATTGTTAAAATCACAAAATAGCATCAAAAATGTTTATGATCTAACGTGTAGGGGGAAAATGCGATATATAAATTGGTACGTATACTATGATTAAAATAATGGAAGAAAAATTGTGTGTATAAGAAAACAGGAAATGCACCAAAATGCTTTTTGGCTATGCCGAGGTGTGATGATTTAGGGTGATTGTTTAATTCCTTTCTTTTGATTGCTTTTATAATTTTTCAAAATACAATTTTCAGAAGTCAGACAAGAGTTAGTGTTTGTGGAAAAGAGCCATCAAATTGGTCAACATAAAAATATTTTGTTACTTAAAAATTTACTTTAAATGTTTATTTTTGAGAGAGAGGAGAGAGAGCAAGAGAGGCAGACACAGAATCTGAAGCAGGCTCTAGGCTCTGAGCTGTCAGCACAGAGCTGGATGCAGGGCTCAAATTGACAAACTGCGAGATCATGACCTAAGCTGAAGTTGGTCGCTCAACTGACTGAGCCACCCAGGTGCCCCCAAAATATTTTGTTACTTAAATAAAAATAGCTCCACTTAACGACTACTTAATTAGGCTGCAGTCATTCATATGATGTGGAGCTTATAGGGATTTGCTGAGCAGATTCTTTACAGTTTCTAATTCTCACAATTGTATAGACAGTGAAAAACCAGACATGCACACCTTTCCTGACAGTAGGAAATAGAATCTTACAATGTCAACAAAAATGGGTCACTTTTATTTGATGTCACAAATATTTCAAGATGTTTCTGTATTTCTTAAAGCCTGACAAGCCTGTAAAGAATAAGGAAAGGATTAGATAAACAGGAAAGAGTGTGTGCAGATACGAATGGGCGTTATATGATTTGTCTGCTGTAGTCACAATTAAGAGCACTTTGAAAGGGGCATAGTAGTCTGTGGCATACTCTGCATTGAAACTAGCACTGTGACAGAATGCTGAATCAGTCCAACTGTTTTTGCATTTACGAAATTAGTTCAACTAGAAACTAAGCTGATACCTTAAAAACTCCACAAGGAAAAATAATTAGTCAACACGGTCGGATTGAATCAAGCCGAACACAAATGGATTTCTGCTTGAATGGAATCTGAAAGATGATTAAAGCAGGTCCCAGGCTCAGTCTCCTCAAAGATGAGTTCACTTGTAGGTAACATTTTTGGAAAAATATAACCTTTTAAATATAGCTAAAGATGTACTAGGGCTTTTTTATTAAAAGATATCCTGGCATTTTTTCTTTTTAAAAAATTTGTGCAACTTTTCTAGTGGTATGAACACCAGCAGAGTCATATATCCCTGTTCGGCTGCGAGTATAAAGAATGTCCTGCTCTTTCTTACAGCAGTATCTTGACTGGGAATAAGAAAAAGCATATAATCAGTAGGATTTTTTTCAGTTGCAAGTGACAGAAGCCTATCCTGAATTAGCGTAAGCAAAACATTAAAACATAAAAGAAGGATGAAGAATTATTGGCTCACACAGCCTCTGGGACGTTTGCCACTGATTTACCTTTCTCCAGCTGTGGGCACACTCTGATTACGGGCTGGTAGGAGGGGCCATGAGCAGTCCCAGGTGCACACCTGCCTGCCTGACCACCTGGTGTGAAAATGCAGGCTCTTTGGATTGGCCAGGTGATAGTCACATGCCTGCCCCGGACCAATCGCGTGACCAGGAGTTGCGAGCTCGGCCCGAAGTTCCTGTGCGCAAGTATGCCTTGTGTTTTTCTTTCTTAATTTAAAAAAAAAAAAATTCTTTTAATGTTTATTTTTTGAGAGAGAGAGCGAGAGCGAGTGGGGGAGGGGCAGAAAGAGAGAGGGAGACCCAGAATCTGAAGCAGGCTCCAGGCTCGGATCTGTCAGCATAGAGCCAGACACAGGGCTCTAACCCGTGAACTGGTAGAGCATGACCTGAGCCAAAGCTGGGAATGCTTAACAAACTGAGGCACCTAGGCGCCCCACCACCACCACTCCGTGCCTTAGATTTCTAACGTTGGTGCCCACCCCCCATCATCTAGAAAGGGGGGGATGGGCCAGTGAATACCTGTAGCAATGCTGCGTTGCCTAGTGGGCCCTGGAACATGCATTCGTGTAAAAGTTGCACTTTCATGGTGGGCAGGTTTGTGATCGCTCCGTGCTGCCTGCCCACATGGCCCCTATCAGGAAACATAGACTGCCAGTGTTCCTCTCCTTTCTGCAGACATAAACAGTACCGAGCTACACTTCAGAGGTGTGGTCAATTCTTAATTTGGCAAACATGAGTAACTTTTGGGCCTGATAGTTTGGCTTCTACCCTGCTCAACAGCATGCATGTCTCCCTGCTTTCTCCTGTGAACTTGTAGATCATCACAGAATTCTAGAATTTTCTGGGTTGAATATGCTCTGCCTCATGCCTCCCGCTGAGTTCTAGAGGGGCAGCTCCAGCTTCTTTCTGTGCCTGCCTCCACACAGGATTCTACTCTCCTTGCTGGGCCACCTGTCTTCCTTCCTTCTTTCCTTCTTTCCTTCCTTTCTTCCTCCCTCCCTCCCTTCCTTCCTTCCAATATGAGGAGAGAGAGAGGGAGAGAGAGGATCCCAAGCAGGCTCCATGTTGTCAGTGCAGAGCCCCACGTGGGGCTTGAACTCACCAACCATGAAATCATGACCTGAGCAGAAATCAAGAATCAGATGGTTCACTGACTGAGCCACCCAGGCATCCCTTTTTTCTTTCTTGAGCAGTGTATTCCAGCAATTATACCCGTGTCACCAAATTTGGATGAGATCATTTTCCTACCCCATCTAATAATTTCAGTTTATGCTGCTTATTACTTGTGTTTTACATGTGTATAGATAGACATTTGGGGCCATAAATTTGGCTTCTGACCTTTTCTCTCTTCAAGTATGATTCATTGAAAGTTGTGCCTAGGATCAGTGGGAATAGACTGTGTGCTCTTTCTAGGTCCCCTTTAGCTTTGTGATTTTATTTATAGTTTTTATCTCAGAGCATGAGCAGGGGAGAGGAACGGGGGTGGGGGGAGACAGAGAGAGAGAGAGAGAGAGAATGAATCTCAAGCAGGTTCCATGCTCAGCACAGAGCCTGACCTCGGGCTCAATCCTGTGACCCTGGGATCATGAGTTGAGCCAAAATCAAGAGTCAGATGCCCAACTCACTGAGCCACCCAGGCACCCCTAGCTTTGTGATTTTAAGGAAAAATAGCTTAAAACTAAGCACTGATACCTCCCAGCGATGAAAAGCAAGATAAGTAACTGGCTCTGGCTCCCACAACTGAACTGCTGAAGCATTAGTTTCTAGGCCTACCCAGTCTCACTTTCTCATCTGTTACATGGAGGGAATGACGTTTCCCCTGTGAGGCTGTTGTGAGCATTGGATAAGGGTGGGTATGTGAGCTACAGACGGTGCAGGGATGAGCAGTGGTGAGGGCCTGGGGGAGCTTACAGTGGGTGGCAGGGAGCCTGCTGCACACCAGGCTGGAGAGCTGCCCTGGAAGCTGCAAATCAGAGGCAGACGACTTGCAGAGATTGGAAATACAAGGGTGACATTTAACATTCTGCATCTGCAGTTAAATTGTAAAACGATTCTTAGTGTTCATAAATGTGTGAAAAACACCCAAGTGGTAACTGTCTTGAGAAAGTTTAATTTCAGGTCCCTAACTATATGTATATAATTTTTTTGACAGGAGTCTATGCACATTTTATTTTATTTCTGTGATGCAGTGGATTTGTCTGAATGGTTAAAATGAATGGCATCTTCCTCACTGGGTAGCTTTCCCTAACCTTTCCTATTACTGCCTTTTTAAAAAAAAATTTTTTTTAATGTTTTTTTATTTCTGAGAGAGAGAGAGAGACAGTGTGAGCAGGGGAGGTCAGAGAGAGAGGGAATCTGAAGCAGGCTGCTGGCTCTGAGCTAGCTGTCAGCACAGAGCCTGACGCGGGGCTTGAACCTATGAACCATGAGCTCATGACCTGAGCCGGACTCAGATGCTTTAACCGACTGAGCCACCCAGGTGCCCTCCTATTACTGCTTCTGCACAGATCCTTCCTCTAGCTTCTTTGCCCGCAGACTCCACCCCTTCCTTATTCTTTAGGTCCTACCTCGTTTGTACTTCGCTAAGGGTTTCTCAGGCCAGATCAGTTTACCCTCTTACATGCTCTCCCATAACATCCTGTATGCCCTTTTGTGTCATATGCCACATGTTTGTTATAATTTTTGTTACGGCATATATTCCCTACTAGAATGTAAGCCCCATGAGAGTAGGCCACATATCCATCTTGTCAATTAAGACTGAGTTCTGCTGCCAGGAATAGAGACCCCAAATAGCAACATTATAAATGAGAGAAGCACAGACTTTTGTCTTGTGTACATTTCCTGCAGTAGACAGTTTAAGGCCAGGGTGGGGCAATTCTGCAGCATCACATTTCTGCATGCTGCTTGCTGAGCATGGCTTTCATTCCCATGGTCCCAGGGAGCCAAGAACTCTCAATGGGACCAGTTAGCAGGCAGGAAGGCAGGGAAGCTGGACAAGCTGCCCTCTCCATAAGGATGCTCTGGAATTTGTACATATCTCCTCACCTGTGTCCTGTTGGCTAGAAATTAGCCACGCGGTCACACGTAGCTTCAGGGGAAGCTGGGGAATTTAGTCTTCATTCTGGTTAGACATGTGCCCACTTAAAAATGGTTCTAATACTAAGGGATACAGTGGATATTGGGAGACAGCCATATACCACTGTCTTCCCAACTCCCAGCATATAGGATTAGAGCCCATCCTGATGACCTCATAATTGCATCTGCAAGGACCTTATTTCCATAGAGGGTCACATTCTGAGGTACTAGTGATTCATGGTTCCTATGAATTTTGGGGAGGATACCATTCATTGCAGTTCAACACAGTACAAATTTATGGGGTTTGTGAATTTTGAGGAGATCACAATTCAACACATGTTAATTTTGGATAATTTAATTTACCCTCACACAGTCTTTCAGAGATGCCTGGAATTTTGCTGCTCTGGGATGTCCCAGAGAGATAACACCTTTTAATTCCAGAGCGGTGTGTCGTAGATTAGCCCACCCCACTCTCCCAGTCCCAGAGAAGTGTGTTCAGTAGAGGCATGGCAGGGCTTACCAAAGGCCTATAATGGTACTGAGAGTTATTGCCCACTAAGAAGCTCTTTATGGTACGACAGAGTCCCAAGAGCACTGCAGAAAAGTCAATAGGACCCATCCATTCTGAGCCCTTTACAGGAAGTGGAAAGCAACCCTTGGTACCATCCGTTGGCCCACTGAAATCACACTTAGCTAGCACATGCTGGATACAATGTGGGCTGGGGTAGAGTCTTGAAGCCAGACAGTTAGCTCAGCTCTCACTCAGCACCATTTGAGCTCCTCACTACCTTTTGGGATAAAAAGAATATCGCCCTGGATAAACTCCTCTAAGGTTGAAGGTAATATCTCTATAGCTCCTGGTTGGTTGAAGTTGTTCTTGCCATTCAAGTGTTCCTGTTTTAAACACCCTCCTGTTGAACTGGATCCATTTTCTCAACGCACATTCTGAGCCATCCTAGACCATGTCCGCTTCCCTCCATTCCTGCTCTGCCGACTCACATTGTCCTCGGAAGTGGGGTCTGTGCCGGAACTGCTCCCTGCCCATTGCAAGGTCCTGGCCCAACCATTACTTCTCACTTAGAACAACATTCCTCTGACTTCTGGAATATGAACTTGGGCCTGTGTCCACTTCCCTAATGTTCCTTCTTAAAAGATTCCATCTGACACGTGGGGCAAATAGCATGAAGTCACTTCTTTCTGCTCCAACTTTTAGGCCCTTTGATTTAGATGACCATACCTATATAGGGAGGCTGCTGGGTGCACAGGCACACACCAGGGCTTTGCCAGGCCTGGCACCTGGACTCCCAAGGAGCTCATGATTTGGGGCTTAGAAACGTAAGCCACATCAGGCTGGGGGGCAAGAGGGCATGGGCAGCATTTCTTGGCCATTCTGCAGATGGCTGTAGGCATGAAGTCAATGAAGCACACTTAGCATCTTTTTCCCCAGCTACTGCTCTGGCTTCAAAGCACTGTATTTCTTATGGCCAAACCAAGGGAAGGTGACACAGACTGTTCCTGTCAGAGTCCCTGGCTTCCTATGCTCTGGTTTTTACGGCGGCTCGGATTTCTCCAGTGGGAGTGTGGAGGTCACTCCACACAGAGAGCCTCACTGGGGTAGTGATCTCTGTCCCATGTATACACCAGTTTCAAAACATTGCTGTTCTCATGTCTCTGCTGTGAGTCATAAAATTATGAGGCACATCCATCCCTTGATTCTTAGACTTGTGCTTGACTGTTAATAACAGACTCCATTCATGGAGGGATAATTGAGAATGGCAGCTGCCACCCACGGGAGTGAACAAGGGAAAGCCTTGCTCCTAAATCCTTGAAGGGTCTGCACCTGGGCACTTGTTCTGCTGAATATGATGGGCTAATTGGTGGCCCAGCCTTACCTATGACATAGATCTTACAGGACACATTTCTCTGGTCTTTTTCTTTTCTTTTCTTTTTTTTTAAGTTTATCTATTCATTTTGAGAGAGAGAGAAAATGAATGAGCGAACACACACGCTGAAGGGGCAGAGAGGGAGGGAGAGAGAATCCCAGGCATGCTCTGTACCATGAGTGCAGAGCCTGATGTGGGCCTCAAACTCACAAACCTTGAGATCATGACCTGAGCCGAAACCAAGAGTTGGGCACCTAACCAACTGAGCCACCCAGGCACCCCCACATTTCTCTGTTCTACTCTAAGACATGAGTTATTGTTCATTTTGTCTTTTTTCCCTTTGCCCATTTTTCATATTCATTTATCCATATGTTAGGTATAATTTTTTTCATACCTCAGGAGCACTCAAGTCCATAGAAGAAAAATTAGAAAATGCAGATGAGAAAAATAACATTCTTTTTACACAACACGCTGCCACCTGGAGAAAACAGTCAGTGAACATTCCATTCCCTGTGTTTTTATGTACTTTTTTTTTTTAAGCTTGCATTTGCACTTAGCAATATTAGAGAGTAGCTTTTGTGTCCTTGACAGTTCATCACTAGACAGCTGGATGGAAGAATCACAGTGTATTTAGCCAGGCACGCATCACTGGTCATTTAGTTTATTTCCAATTTTCCATTTTTAGAAACAACATTATAGTGAATGTCTTTGTGGCGAAATACTTGCATACATTCTCAGTTGCTTTCTTAGGATGAATTCCTAAAAGTGGAATTGCTGGATCTGAAATATAAATATACGTTGTCTGTAACTTCACATTGTAAAAACTTTAGAAGTATATACCACACAGACACAATACTTCATCGAACCTCCATGCACCCTTATGACAATTAGAGCTCGTGGCCAATGTGTACTCACACCCATTTCCCCTGGTCCCTGCATTATTTAAGAACAGATCGAAGACATCATGCCAGAAAGACTCATTTCTGTCAGATAACACAGGTATTTGAAAACAGGAGAGAAAAGAGAAAGTGAATCTCCAGAAAAAAAAAGTTAACATTTTGTCCACCTTATCCACTGCAATGTGTGGGCCCTTTCCATTTTCCCTGCTGTATCTGGGCTCAGGACTCTTCATCTGTCTTCGGATTCCTGCAGCAATGTGGTAACTGGTCTCCTTTCTCTCCTCTGGGTAGGCATAAATGTTTTCAAGCCGTTTCATATCTTGCCAGATCGCACATCAGAAATGCTAATCAAATTGACACTTGCACCAGAAGAATATAGTTGTGCCCATGCCGGTGGTTAACATTTTGGGTCTTTCTTTCTTTTCTTCTCTCTCTCCTTCCCCACTCTGCCTTTCTTCTTTCTTCAGGAATTTTTTAGACCCCCAAACAAGAGTCACATCATTGTTTTAATTAGAATTTATTTGGTTATTAATGGGATTAAAGCTCTCCCCACCCCCTGCCATTTCCTCACTTGAACAATTGTATTTCCTCTTTGTAACTTGCCTTTTCCTAATTTTTCTATTAGGATGATTGTCTTTCAAAAATTGTGTTCATTTTATGTTAATGTCTATAGCATTGTACTTCTATCAGTGAACTGCTGTGAATACTTGTTTGGACTTAGATAACACATATTATATTCATAGGAAAGAATAAGTGTGTTTTATAAAGCTAGCAGCTCAAAGCAGGAAATCCTTATTACCAGTCAGAAGGACAAGTATGGAGTGAGGTGTGCCAGTGTGGGGGGAGGGGCACAGGCAGGAGAGAGGGAAACTTGCATGGGTCACTTAATCCACAAGGCGAGTAAAGCAGGTAAAGCAGGTCTTATCCCCATTTCACAATGACTTGTGCCAGGGCACACCTTAATGAGATACTGCAACCCCCAATCTAGGGATTTTTCTACCATATCACAGTGATTCTTATGTTTATTTGTGGAAGGCAAATAAAGCAATGAAATATAACAAATATTAGTAGTTATAAAACACTCTTCTTTTTTTTTTTTTTTTTTCTATAGCATGAAGGTCCAGGACCAGGTCATTATGACTTGAAAATACCTCAAGCAAATTCTGTTACTTCTTGTTTTCAATCCAGAGTACCTCGATTCCTGTTTACCCGTTCTGTAAGTACTCTAAAAGATTATGGCTGTAGGTTTTGTGGCTGGGGTTGGGGGGAGGCAGTGGGGCCATGTTATAGTTCTATACAATTCTAGTGTATATATATATATATGTATCCAATTGCTTGTTAAGGAAGAGTTCAAAACTCTGGCAAGCCCTCAGCCTGTTTCAGGCTCAGAGTGACTCTAGACCCAAAGACTGTGGTGGAATTATGGGTCCAGTTGACAGCATCCAGCATAGTAATTAGCCATCAACGATCTGATCTGGATGCTCTGTGGGGAAACATGTTTAATAAACTGAGGTAAGCAGTAGGCAGTGGCTGGCCCAGCCATCCAAAACCACTATTCTTTGTGTATGTGGCTTTCCGGGACTGTGTGTATGGCTTCAGAGCAGAAACATTATTACTGAACCAGAGGGGACCATTAAGACATGCGCAATCATCCTGCCTCCAAGAACTCCGGAGAGTCAGGGAAGAGGCTCAAGTCCATGGAGAGGTACAAAGAAAGTACCATTTGGGGAGTATTCAATCCTCAGAGGCCTAGAGAAGACCAAGAAAAATTGCAAAAGCATAACATGGTGCTTTTGAACAATGGCAATTTTTTTTTTAAGTGCTGACAATTTTAATTCCTGTGGTCTTGTTCCCAATCTTCATTCTAGTTTGAGAGTCCCAGAACTCCCTGGTGTGTAGCCTTATTTGAGATGGTTGGGGAGACAGAAATACAGATTCTGCCTGGGGCATCAAGGAAGGGTGGGTGTCCCAGGCCAGTGTCTTCATGATCTTGCTGCAGAGCTACCGATCTGGTGGGGGGTAGTGTGGTCTTTATCTGGAGGAATACTGGGGAGTCCCTGCTGGTGAAATTAAAAACAGACTAACAGCAGGAGGTGGAGGACACCTTCTGCAGATCCTCACACCCTAGTAGTGTCACCATGACCCAGACACAGATTTTTGTCCGAGCTCATAGGACTGAACATCCTCAGGAAGTTGGGGTTATGCTAACCGTATCAGTTAAGCTGGTAGAGAAGTCAGAAGGTGTAGTATTTTTTAATGTTTATTTTTGAAAGAGAGAGAGTGCTCATGAGAGCTGGGGAGGGTCACAGAGAGAGAGGGAAACAGAGGATCCAAAGCAGGCTTTGCAATGTCAGCACAGAGCCCGATGCGGAGCTCGAACTCGGGAATCATGAGAGATCATGACCTGGGCTGAAGTTGGATGCTTAACCAACTGAGCCATCTAGGCGGCCCCCCAGAAGACATAGTATTAATTTACAAGTGTCCAGCAACGGGGCTGGTGTCTGGGGCCACTTCTCCAGGGGGTGTCTCCCCACATAGGAAACTCTTCATTGAAGCCGAGGACAGTCAGAAGTCTGCTTGGTGACAGTGAAATCAGGACTGGGGGATGGAGCCAGATGTGCTCAAGGTCTGAGAACCATAACCTGTAGCCTCCTGAGGGGTAGCCTTGTGAGACCAAGGCCCACAAACCTCCTGTTCTGTGGGCTGGCTCTCCAGGACTCCACATGCATGTTGCTTCCTTATTAATAGCACTAATAAAGGCTTCAGTTTCCTTTGACGTCTGGCCAGGCCTTGATTAGATTTTCAGGCTGCTCCTCCGCTTTTGGCAGGCAAAACATCCTGTCATTTACGGTGGCTTCTGCATGCAGCTGACTTCATCCACTCTGGGCTGACCGCTCTGTCCCACTTGCAGGGTAATCCTGTTTCCATCCTCCCTGTCTCTTGAAGAGATAACAAACTGCAAAGAAGGATGGAAATGACAAGCACATGATAAGAGAGAATAATAATAGTGGTGGCAGCTAAGGTGCAGAGCTCTTGCCTGGCCTAGTGTGGTGCTGTCTGTCCTGGGGGCATCCGGCAAACCTCATTACCTCATCTGATGGGTGAGGCTCTGGAAGCACCTGGTCCAGGGGCACGCCAGCCCATTGGCGGTGGGACTAGGACTCGAACTCAAGCCTGAGACCCTTCCCTTAACCACACACAGAGACACTGGTGTTTGTCCAACAAGCCCAAGATAAAATTCCTTTGGGCTCCAAGAATAGGTAGATGCGCCCCAGCCTGGGAAACACTGACCTACGAAATCAGAGTCTTTGTTTTACTCTATGAACATGACATTCAGTTGCATTTGATCACTATGGAAGAGAAGCTTCATTTAAATAATCAGCAAAACAATCTTTCCACGAATTTCATCCAAATGAAAACGTGACTTTTAAAAATTAGTACTCAAAGGGGCGCCTGGGTGGCTTAGTCGGTTAAGCGTCCGACTTTCGCCTAGGTCATGATCTCGCGGTTCGTGGGTTCGAGCCCCGCGTCGGGCTCTGTGCTGACTGCCAGCTCAGAGCCTGGAGCCTGTTTCAGTCTGTGACTCCCTCTCTCTCTGACCCTCCCCTGCTCACGTTGTCTCTCTCTCTCTCCTAGAAATTAAAAAAAAAAAAAAATAGTACTCATAGATCCCTTGATAATACTTTGGGTCCTGGGGTCTACAGACCCTGGTGTCCATAGACCCTGGTACAGAAACATGGGTTTGGGCTTTTGAGGTCAATCGCCCAGGTTCAGAATCCATTTTCTCCAACCCCTTACCACTAGACTGAGGTCATTAGAGGGGAGGACAGTGGCTTTCCCAGGGATAGGAGCAGTCTGTGCGGATAGAAAACGTG
The DNA here is from genome assembly GCF_008692635.1 of Crocuta crocuta. Classification (NCBI taxonomy): domain Eukaryota; kingdom Metazoa; phylum Chordata; class Mammalia; order Carnivora; family Hyaenidae; genus Crocuta; species Crocuta crocuta. Next base: position 13,286,700 of record NW_027551558.1, on the reverse strand, counting down.
CCTTGAGGTGCAGGCGGGATGTGAGCCCACTGCCCTGCGGGTCTAGGCCAGCGCTTGCTTGTACCTCTGCAGCCCTGGGGGCAGCCGCTGATTGGATCAGGTGCCAAGGAAACGCTCCACTCCAGGGTGTCCCGGGCCTCTGTGCCGTCCCGTGTGGCCCTCGTTTTCCCCAGTGGAGATCTGCCAGCCAGGCTCTGGTGGCTCCAGAGTTTCGGGGTCACTCTCTCATCAGCCTTGTCTTTTGTTCTGTTTCCAGAAAACCCCAGGCCCAGGAGCATACACATCTTCAGCACAGTACCCCAAGCAGTCCCCGACCATAGCCAAAATGGGCCAAGAACATAGCCTTTTCTTCAACAACACAATTGGCTTTTAAAATAAAGCCTCCGTGGTCCTAAGCTACTTTGTGTTTAGCAAGTTGTTATGTTCAGAAGACTCTGTTTTGTCTGTTCTTGAGGAGGGTTTGACTACAGAACAAAATCGATTGCCCCGGTGACTATCCTGCCCACTTGTCTGGAATGGTCCCAGGACAATTTCCAGTTCACTCTCCCAGGTGTCCTGGTTTGAATAATAAACTGTGTGCTCACTCTGCTTATTGTCAAACGGTATATTCCCAGAGACTGTCACTGGGCTGCTCCTGCGGCAGCTCGGACAGGCTCCGATATGCCCAGGCTGTGCTCTGCGTGGCCATGGGCTCTCCAGCTGTGTCCCAGCTGGATTAGCGCAGTAATACTTCACAGGCTCATGGAGGCTTCCTTGGGGGTCGGCATTCAACCAAGGCCAAGCTGAGCATGACAGGGTCCCAGCAGGTGGTTCTTTCTCTCTCTCAACTCCCTGAGAAGAACAATATTGATTCAACCTAATGAGTATTTGTGGTTTCAAGTCAACAGAAACATTTGAGTATCTGCTCTGCGCCAGGGTTGAGGAGTGTGGGCCGAACAGAAAGACGAATACGGCACGTATGTGATTGAGTTTGGGGAGGGTTATAGAGAAGATAAGGCCAGAAAGGGAGTTTGGGGCAGCCCCTGGCTCTGGGAAGGGTTTGCAAAGCTGTGCCCAGTGGCTTCTCTGGTCACCTTCTGTGTGAAGCTCAGGGGCTGCCCTCACACAGTGGCAGTTCCACTGGTTAGACAGGCCCTAGTCTCAGGAAGCTGTCAAGTCACTGCACCTGGTGTATGAAGGCCACAGGCAGAGCAGAGATAAGGCAGGATGGCCTTAAGCAGTGAAGGGTGGCCACCTGCAGTAGGACAGCTTGGCTGGCACACAGGGGGCCTGGTGGCCCAGATAGAAAGAAGAGGGAAGAAAGCAGGCGGGGGTGGGGATGGGGATGGGGGAGAGGATCTTGTTTGGGGGAAAGGCAGGAATATGTATTTGCTGGAGGAGGAGCAGTGGGGGCTTGGCCCAACTAGAGCAGAGGGTGCTGTGAGGTTTGGAGGTGGGGGAGGGGAGGCTCTGTCAGAAGGTGGGGTCACACACAGCCGTGCCTGTCCAGAAGACCCACTCAGGGAGCTCCAGCTAGACACACCCCATGTATGACAGCAGGTATCTCACAAAGGAGGGACAGATTCCACAGGCATTAGCAAATGGAAGGGATTTCTTTTTTTAATTAAAGAATTGAACTTAAAAACGAATATCAATGCTTACATTCTGTTGTATTTTCAAAGGTGAAACCTGCCCTCCGCCACGTCTCTTCTCTAGTCTTATAATTCTTTATAAAAGAGGTGTTGGAAGCAAGAAAGGGAAGGTCATCATCTCACTGAATTTATTCAAGTTTCTCATTTGTGTAAGAAACTCCCTGTGATGCGTTCTTTCAGAATAGAAAACGGCTACTTACTTGGAAACTCAGACGTGTCTCAGGGGCAGTGGCTCCTGTCCCACTTTGATCAGAAGACGGCCTCAGGGCAGGTAGTTCCAAATTTTATTCTCCAAGTGGGTCAGAGTCTCCTGTGGGGTCAGAAAGTAAAGGCTGGCAGTTGTGACAGAGGGGGTTTTCTCTAGGAAGCAGTGACTCAGGTGCTCAGGGAAGCTGTTGGTTTTAGAAAGCAAGAGAGGCAAGAGGTGGTCATGTCTGTGTGAGGGCTCACAGGTGGAAAGTGAAAGGAACCCCTCCTACCAGCGAAGGGAGAGAGAGATTGTGAGTACCTAGGGGGATCTCTCTGACAAGAGTGTGAAGCAGGGGCTGGCAGGAGCTGCCCCTCCCTCTGTCTCCCCACTGCTTCTCTCTCAGGCCTGTTTCTCCTTCCTTGGAAGGCCAACCTTCACTGACTCTTCACGTGTGTAGGGTCTAGTGTGGCTACCTCAGGCTCTGTGAACGGCATTTCCCGAGCTAACACCCTAAAAGAATGTACGCAGCCCCTCTTGGTTCCAGCATCAGGTTCCCAGGAGAGAGACTCCAGTTGGCCCGTGTGAATCAGGGGCCCCTCCTAGGCCCTTCGGCTATAGCCCCTTGGTGCAGATGCAGCTGAGGGGCCCAGCTGAGTGGTGTGTATGTATAGTTGGGACAGAGGATAGCTCCTTGGATTCTAGAAGAGAATGAAGAGACCCTTTCAGAATAAGAAGGGGAGGATGTCTTCACCGGCTGCAGGAAGGCGGTTGGAGAGGCTTCCAGAAGCTTCACCTGGAAGTAGAACCACCGGAGAACATTCTGCAGGGCCGTCTGGACGCCCTTAAGCTTCATTTCCATTCACTAAGCTTTGCCTTTGGCTCCTGTGACTCTGTCTGTTTTTCTGGAGCTGGGGCTACCTCAGCCCCTGCCGCCCTTACCAGTCTTGCCTTCTGCCTGTAAAGCAGCCCCTCCCCCTCCTTTGTGGTTCTGGATGATGTGACAGTGGCTCTGCCCTAGGATATTAGCAGAGGGGCTGGTGGGAATGAGGTAGTGAGAAGAGTAGGGTTTCACTGCTTCTCTGGCGTATTCCAGTATTTTTCATAGTGTTTCCTACAAGTAGGGAGAAGCTTTCCCAAAGACACTAGAGGAATTCTCGTGGCTTTTTCCTGCCACAAGCCTGAGACTGAGACAATAATTGAAGAGCAGAGCCTCCTTCTGTTCTCTCCAGGATGGAGAGACTGGGTTGACTTTGAGCTTGAGCTCTGAGGTTGGGATTTTACCACCTAGCATCCAGGATTGTTGGGTGCATCAAGTGACGTGCCCAGAAGAGCTTAGAAAAGCCATAGACCGTGGCAGATGGAAGGGGCCTTGCTGTGTATCTGAAGTCCCTCCTCCCTCCCCCAACAACTGCTGTGACACTGCTTCTTGGGGGGTCCCTGTCCATCTTCTGTTCCTCTCACCTCCCTCCCTCCACCCCCAACTGCTCTCTGAATTTGGCTTCAACCAGAGGGCCTGGCCCTTCTTGGCTGCAAATATCTTCTGCTGTTTCCATGTGACATTCTCTCTCCATTAAGTCAGAGCATGCATGTCAGAAGTCACCACACTGATTGGGACAGCTTGTCTTCTTCTGCCTCCCTCTTTTCTTTTTCCTTTCTTCCTCACCCCACCCACACCCCCACTGCCCTCTGGACCCTCAGGAGACACTTTCCAGACCTGGAGCCAAGGGCCACACGTCGCTTGGGTGCTGGGCTCTGCCTCCAGTGTCATCTCTCACCTGCTTGATGCCACTGATGTCAGTGCAGCACAGAGTAGCCTGGACTTGGGTCCTTATGCCTGAGATTACTCTGAAGGCCCTATTATCTTGAAAACGTAGTTCAGAATCTATAGGTTCAGGATCAGTGGTTTTAAGCTGCATTTTATTTTATTTTTTCAAAAGAGATTTTTTTTAACATTTATTTATTTTTGAGAGACAGAGAGCACAAGTGGGGGAGGGGCAGAGAAAGAGGGAGACCCAGAATCTGAAGTAGGCTCCAGGCTCTGAGCTGTCAACGCAGAGTCCCACATGGGGTTTGAACCCACGAACTGTGAGATCATGACCTGAGCTGAAGTTGGATGCTTAACCGACTGAGCCACCCACGCACCCTCTGAGCTGCATTTTAGAATCCCCTGAGGAACCTCTAAAAATCTTGGTGCTGGGCAGCTCCCTGACAGATCACATTAAACTCTCTGGGGGTAGGATTCAGGCCCAGTATTTTTAAAAAATACTTTCCCTACTCTAGGTAACTCTGATGAGCAGTCAGGGATGAGGACCACTATCAAGATGGTATAAAGGCACCAGTCACCAATAATTCTCTGTGGGGCACACATAGTTTTTCCAACCCTAGAGCTTGAACAAGAAGACAGGGTCCTTGTGCTAGGAAGTCAGTTTCTAGCTATGAATAGATTGACCCATGTTAGCATCTGGCTGAGGCCTAAGGGAAGAGAATAGCACAGGACTGCTTTGTCTGGGTGAACCTAGGACCTGAAGTGTCACTAGGTAGAGTTGTTCTGGGGAGAATGAACCATAGGAGCCTTGAACTCAGGCACCTCTCACCAGCCTGACCCTTGGCTGGGCTCCTCAGAGGCCTTTGGCTTTGGCCAAGGGCAGGGCTGCAGGCATGCAGAGCCTGCAGGCCCAAAGGGCAGGATTTGGGCTCTAGATTCAGGGCTGCAGGGGCTGGGTGGGCTTATGAGGGCCAGTGCCAGAGGCCCAGAGCCAGCTTATCCGCAGCCTCCCCAGAGAAGAGGCAAGCCTGGCCCCGTGGAGGATGGATGGGGAGAGAGATGGGACATAGAAGTTGGGAAGCAGGGGTAGCCAGAGAGAGGGGAGGCCCAGGGGGTGGACACGTGGAGAATCATCTCCCAATGGGCACTCCTCATGGCCTCATTAACGACACCATTGGCAAAATCAGTGCCCAGAGAAAAGTGTCACCCTTCTGGAGAGCGGTAGGGGCTCTTAGGGACGTAACCAGGGGTGGGGGAGGTAGTAGTGTGGATGCTTTGGGTGGTAGTATGGCTTAGAATCTGAGAACTCTAGGCAGGAAGGTGAGCTCAGGCCCACTGACCCCCCATCTCTGGTCACTAGAGTGGGTTAGGTGGGACAGGAGGCAGGGATTTCATTCAGTTCCCCTCTGCCCCCTCCCCCGCTCGGGGAACTGAGTGGCCCAGGATAGGGTCAGAGTGGGACAGGAAGACAGTGTGCTGAGAGATGTGTGGGTCACACGTGGGGCTCAGGGCTTGATGAGGGCTGGCTGTCCTCATCCTCTTTCTGAAGTCCTAGAGCTCAGCAGTCATGCCTGGCAACTGAGGGCCATCAAGGAGAAAGGAAGTTGCTAGAGATTCCCATATTTAACAGGGCAAGAGGGGACACTTAGAAACATGCCAGGCAGGGTCATGCCTGTTTAGGCTTCTAATCCCCAGCCCCTCCCAGGTTGGGCATGGGGGCTACACTGCACGTAACCCTGAGCTCCTGTGCCCAACCCTGTGCTTGGGGTAGCCTTGACCAAATTGTCTATATTACTGTCCTGTGGCTGCTGTAACAAATTTCCATAACTTTGTTGCTTCACACAACACAAATTAATTGTCTTCTAGTTCTGGAGGTGAGAAGTCTCCAAATCAGTCCCACTGGGCTAAAGTCAAGGTGATGGCAGGCTGGGTTCCAGAAGGAGCCTCCTTCAGGTGGCTCTGAGGGAAGGTCTGTTTCCTTGTCTTTTTCAGCTTCTAGAAACCATCCACCTTCCTTTGCTCATGGCCTCTTCTTCAAAGTGCTCCAAACCCCTGTTCCCATTGCATCTGCTCCTGACTCTGACCTTCCTGCTTTCCTCTTGTAAGGATCCCTGTGACTATATCGGGTTCACCTGGATAATCCAGAAGATCTCCCCATCTCAGGGCCCTTAACTTAATCATGTTTGCAAAGTCCCTTTCCCATGTACAAGAACAGGGGTACCTGGCTGGCTCTGTTGGTAGGGCGTGTGGCTCTTGGGGTCACAATCTTGGGGTCGTGAGTTTGAGCCCCATGTTGAGTGTAGAGATTGCTTAAATAAATGGACTTTAAAAAAAAACATGTAGGAGAATACTTTCACAGGTTCTGGGGATTAAGACACAGACACTTTTGGGGGGGGACATTATTCATACCTCCACACAGCATAGCTGGGATAGGGAGTGGGGCATCCTTCTACCAGGGACACTGCTCCCCACCCTTACCCTTGGTGTACTAACTCCAAGCATCTTCCCCCACCTTCCTGAGGCTGATTGGGTGCCTCTCAAACATGTCCCAGCAGTTCCCATACTGGCCTGAGGCCAGTGTTGGATTGTGGGCTCCAGGGTCATAGAGTTGGGGCCTCAGTGAATTTTCCAGTGCCTAGCAGTGTTAGCACATAGTAGATGCTCACTGAATACTAGATGTGCTTCAAGATACACAAGTATCCTGTAGGAAGTGCAGAAGCTTTGTAGAAAATATGTTATGGAAGTTTCTTTGATTATTTTGAAACACAAGGAATTACTTAGGGAATGGCTGGTAACCTGAATAACCTCAGTCCTTGCTGGTTTGGGTGCTGACAGAAATCACCTAATGAAGTAAGTGGTTGGTTTGTTTTTTTTTTTTTTGAAGTTTATTTATTTATGGAGAGAGAGAGAGCACGTGTATGCAAGTGGGCAAAGGGCAGAGAGAGAGAATCCCAGGCAGGCTCCACACCATCAGTGCACAGCCTGATGCAGGGCTCAAGCCCATGAATTGTGAGATCATGACCTGGGCTGAAATCAAGAGTCGGACACATAACCAACTGAGCCACCCAGGCACCCCAAGTTTTTCAAAAGGGGGTAAAGAAATTGAGTCCCTCCCTGGCTTGTTCTCTGTCTGTCTCTCTCTCTCTCTTTCAAAAGAAATTGAGTACTGATTTAGAAATCATTCCTGGAGGGTTAAGCTTAAGTTTGCAAGTGTTAGACATTATAAATAAGCTCTCTACAGATCACTTAAGGGGTAGTTGTGTTAAAAGTTGCATTGTGGGAAGTGGGAGGGGCAGAGGGGGAGCCCCCTGGTATTTTACAAGTGGTACTTGTGGCTCCAGATGAAATTTCCAGTGGCCACATTACTCCAGGATTTGTTATTGTTGTTTTAATTCTAGTGTAGTTAACATATGGTGTTACATTAGTATCAGGTTTAGTAAAAGTGCCCTATCTTAAATACCTTGATGGAAATGAAAATGAAGCTTCTAGAGGCACCTGGGACTCAGTGTGTTAAGTGCCCGGCTCTTGGTTTTGGCTCAGATTGTGATCTCAGGTTTCATGAATCTGAGCCCCGCATTGGGTTCTGCACTGAAAGTGTGGAGCCCACTTAGGATTCTCTCTCTTTCCTTCTCTCTCTGCCCTTCCTGTGCATGTTCTTTTTAAAAGTGAACTTAAAAATAGAAAATGAAGCTTCTGGAAAATTGTGTCTAATGACCCACATGTGTACAGTGTAGATGAAGACCCTAATGGAGAAATGCATATTTCTATAATAATTTGTAGAGTAGGATACATGTGTAGCTTTATTAAGAAAATAAAATGGATTGGGACCAGCTGTAGGCCCTTGAGCAACCTTATTAGAATCAGGAGGGCTGTGACCCCTCTGCAAAGCCCCTGACTTAGACATACTCCGAGGGCAAAGCCCTGGGATGGCATGTGGGTTGGGTGAGAAGGAGGGCTAAGGTCAACCTGTGGGTAGAGCAAGATGTAGATTTGTACCCCAAGCCTCGCAGTGGCAGGAGAGCCTCCCTAGGGCCCAGCTGGTATCCCATTCATGAGGGCACATGTAGGTGTTGCTGAGCCCAGGAGTGTGGGATGTGGGGGCTGCACTCAGGAAGCATGATCCAGAGGGCCTGTGGCGGCCTGGGTGTTCTGACACAACATGAGAGTCCCATAACGTGGGTGCTGGGAGGTGGGGAGTGGGGAAGGAGGAGAGAGAGTTCTGAGAGGTGTGGGAATGGGAATCTTAAGAATGAGGGCATGGAGTGAGGCCCAGCAGGAATTCTGGGAAGACATCTGCAGGGGTGAAGCTGACCTGGGAAGACCCGTGCCTTTGAGGCCACAGGAGACATGGTAGATAGATGCATAGGAGGAAGAGAAGAAGGCAGGCGGAGGAAAGAAAGATGGCAAGGGCCCTGGGAGAGCGTTGCTCCCAGCTGAGAGGAGAAGCTGTCTGGATGCAGGAGAGTGCCCTGCCTCAGCCCAGCCCAGCCCAGCCCAGCCTCTGTGGGTTCACCCCCAGCTTGTACTGGGCCGGGCCACCAAAGCCCCTGCACCCTTGGCGGGGTGTTCTCAGGGATGGGGAACATCCCACAGGACAGGTGGGAAGCCACAACCCACAGCCACTAAGCCCTGGGCCTTGTTGGGGGGTGGGGTAATGAGCTGTGGGCTCCCGGGCACAAGACTGGAGTGTGAGAGAACACTTAACGGCCTCTTGCTCTGAGCCTGAGCCAAAGCAATTGACATCACAGTGATAGATGGGGAATCTCGATCTCAGAGTCAGGCTGGGGAGCTGGAGAGGTTGTTGGGGATAGAATGGAGTTCTAGTGCCTCCATCATCCTTTTGCCCCTTTGAAAGTGGGCATCTGTTTTTTTGTTTGTTTTAATGTTTTTTTAATTTATTTCTGAGAGAGAGAGGGAGAGAGAGAGTGAGAGGCAGTGTGAGCAAGGGAGGGTCCAAGAGAGAGGAAGATACAGAATCGTAAGCAGGCTCCAGGCGCTGAGCTAGCTGTCAGCACAAAGCCCGATGCGGGGCTCGAACCCACGAACCGTGAGATCATGACCTGAGCTGAAGTTGGACGCTCAACCGACTGAGCCACCCAGGCGCCTGTTTGCTTTTTGTTTTTTTTTTTTATCTGAAAGCTCTGTCTTTATGGAGATTCACCTGCTCTAACTTCCTGCTGCTGGCCTCCAGCTGCCCTCCCTTCTCTGTGCACCACGACTTCTGCTGCTTTTCAGCTTCTGCTGTTACCACCAGCTGCTTCCCTCTTCCTTGGTCCCACACTCCTATTGCAGAGGCCAGAGCCTCTGCAAGTTTTTATTAATGTCCATGTCATGAAAGACAGAGAGAGGCAAAAGGAAACGAACGAGACGTGAGAACCAAGTGGAGTATGTGGTCCTGGGCTGGAGGGAAACACCGTTACAGAGAACACAAGTGACAAACTGCCATATGGATGGGAGAGGAGATAAAACAGTGTGTCGGAGTCAAATCCCCTCCGTTAACCATTGTTAATCATGCCTGTGGTTATGTCAGATAATGTCCCTTGTTCTTTGCAAACACACTGCAGTATTTAGGAGTAAAGGGGCATGATTTATATAATCTAGGCTCAGATGGGTCAGAAGAAAATAAATAACAAGACATGTTTTTATAAGAGGTCCACAATGACCGACTTCTTGCCAAATTCCTAAGGGACACTTAAAGGAGGAAGAGAATGAGAGTGGGAGAGAGTGAGTGAGACCAGGAGGGCAGGGACAGTCACCACCAGTCTGGGGACCTCCTGCATAGGGAGGCTCAGCCATGTCACAGGCTGTGGGCCAGTCCACAGAGGAGGAGCTTTGGTTGTGGAACCCACCCATGGTCCAGTCAGCCGGCAGGCAGGGCAGTAGGGTTACGTGGCCTAACACACAGCTCCTGTGGTGAGCTTGTCATGTTTGCGGGCTGCCTGGCATCTTCTGAACCTCCTTGCCAGTTGAGAACCTTCCGGCTTCTTGAGTAGCCTTCACTTACGGAGTGTCCTCTCTGGCACTGAGCATCATTCATTCCTCATCACTGAAGGCGGGGCCCAAGCCTCCAGCCTATGGGCACCCAAGGCACCCCTGGACCTGTGTGTCATCCCCCGTGACGCTGCAGTAGAGGACTCCCGGTGATGGACATTTCCATGGATCTCAGAGGGGCCATCCTGCTGCTGCAGCAGTGGGCACTTCTGTGTCTCTGTCTCAAGATCCAGAGAGCTGGTACTGTGCAGGGTCTTCAGAAGGTGGTGGAAAGAACACTGGCTCTGTAGGCCAGGACCTAGGTTCTCAGGCACCATAACCTCTCTACCTTTCATGGGGACAAGGCCCACCTCCCAAGGCTGTTGACTACCAAAGGAGCAATGTGACAAGTAAAGTGCCTTGTACGCTTATACCTTATAAGCTTTGTTTAGTGCAGGGAGAACATGAGGGTAGTTGCTGCCACTTTGATTCTAAGAGAGCAGCCAATTAGTAGAAGAATAGTCAGTGCCTTTGAATCCAGGCTGGGTGCTGACTCACAGAAGCCAGACTGTAGCTCCTTTGGCCCCAGGTCCATGCACTGCAGTCACTGCCCTAGGGCACCTGTGTGGGAGTAATTCCTAGAGCCACCTCCAATGGGTCTCTGTCCTTTGCACCTGGAGGAGCCTGATAAAAATTCCAAGAAATTTCTGGCAGGGGGCCGGCAGCAGGATACTTTCCCCACCACAATCCTTCAGATCAGTATTATGGGGGTTGGCACCACAGGTCGCTTATGTGCGAGGCTCCCTGATTATGGGTTGCCATCAAGAGCTGGCAGCATGGGCTGGGGGAGGTTTGTTTAGTTGGCAGCTTCCCAAGGCCGAGAAATATTTGCATGGTGATGACATCTGAGCGCCCGGTGGGGGAGCAAATGCAACAATGAGCACTTTGGTATCAGAAAGGAGTCTGGGTGTTGGTGGCTGAAATTCCATTCATATTTATGCCTGTAGATAAACACTATTAATACTGAAGGGCTGTGTCCTCGAGTGTGGTGGGGGTGCTGGCGGTCCATGGGGGGCAACCGTGCAACCCTGAGTCTTGTCCCCAGGCTCCAGCCCTTGTTCTGGCACTATGGACTGGACACGGGGTTTGTGTGCGAACAAGGAGTCTGCTGATGGGACCTGGGGGTCAGGAAATGCTTGGGTCTCCACTATTGCTTGACTTTCCAACATGTGACCAACTAATGTCAGCTTGTGTCAAGAATAGGAAGGCCTCCCCTCCCTCTATTCTCTTCCTGGTAGGAAGAGCTTTCTAGATCTTTCTCCAGGGCTGGCAGACCATGTGACACCACCTATGGCATCAGGCAGCCTTTTACTGCTCACCAGGGTCCTTGAGCTGGGGGTGAGGGTGGGAGATAAATAATCTGATACCAACTGTTAAATCACTGAAGATTGTTTCCTCAAGTATCATAGTGAAAGGGAAGCTGGGCACCCACCAGCTCCAAAAAAGGCCCTTCCTCTCTGGAACAGCAAAACCAAACCCCAAGAATAGGGCTGAGGTGGGGAGCGGAGGCCAGACAGCTGTGAGGCCATGGGAGTGGGAAGTTCTTATGTAGGCAAAGCTCTAGGGGAAGCCTCTAGGGCAGCTCTCTTGAGTGGGTGGCTGAGGCCCTGGGGGTGCACCAGATGATCGTTTGGGGCACACGAAGAAAATAGAGCTTCTGTGCAAATTTATGTCGTCCTCCAAAATTTTGTTGCAGGTTTATAATGTAGTAGCCTGCTGCAATGGTTGTAGCATGTTTTAGGAGCGTACTGGTATGGACTTCATAGCGCAGGTGGCGGATCAGGATCAGGATGCGTGCAGCCACGACCCTCATCACGCAGGCCTCTCCCAGTGCTCCTCCCCTGGGTGCTGGAGACGCTCCGCCAGCAGTACCCACGGATGATGGGTCGAGCCCTGGCCTCTCCCAGCTAGAGTTAGGGGGCTTACCGGTGGCAGGCCACCTGGACCCCCCTCTGCCTCCTTCCACCCACCTCCAGGTTTCAGCACCTCCCTAGCCCTCTCTGCTCTCATCTGCTCAAACCAAAGTCTCTTTCTGCGCCCCCCTCCCCCACACCCCTCCCTCTAGTGTGGCCTACCCTGGTGACCTCTCCTCCATGCCACGTTCCCGCCTCACTAGGCGCTCAAGGTCTGCTCTGGGATACCTGTTGGATGAAATGAACACACTGTGTCCCTTTCAAGGGTCTCTTTAAGACCTTTATTTCAAACTGCCAGCAGCTTGGCCCAGCCCTCTGAGGCTTTGTCCGGAGGAATGCTGCAAGCCGAAATGCATCCGGTGCCTTTCCTATTAACAATAACTACCAATCTTTGGGCACCCTGAGGCAAATCAATAGCATTTGCTTTTCCCGTTTACTTTTTTCTAATAGAATTTCAGATAAAAATAGATCTCTATCATACACACACACACATATATTATATTTATACACACACACATCGAGACAGAGATTCTTCAACCAAGCGGTGAAGGATCTGGTGTCCTCTGCAGTGCCCCTCATGGAGCGGGTTGGCCAGGAGGGGCAGGACCTCTCTAGGAGGTACCTGGGGGTGTGCAGTGCTGAGCCAGTGAGGCAAGGAGGACGGGTCTCCCTCTGAGGAGCAGACCGGGCAATGTGAAACCAGGGTAGCCCTCGCTCAGTCTGTCCACACACTCTCATCTTAAGATGAGAGAGACGTACCAGATGGAGCTTTAAAACTAAAACCCAAAGTGCAGAGAAAAAAAGGAATTCCCTGATAGCCCCGAGGGGCTGACTTCTTGGGGGAGAATTCCAAGAGCATCACACAGCAGGGCTAGGGGAACCAACAGAGAAGATACGCCCTCCCCCGAGCAGCCCCAGGTCCCCTCCTCTGATCGCCACAGTCCCCACTGAGCCCCAGGCAGGGGGACCCAAATGGCCAGGGTGGTGGTGGTGATGGGGGGTGGGGGGTTGGGTCACCTTTAAAAGCCTGAAGTGGAAATGGACTGTGGGTGGTGAGATGTGCGGGGTCAGTCCTAGAGACCGCCCGTCTTCATACCATTGTCTCAGAGGGTTCTGCATTGTACCCATGGCCCAGAAACGTAAGGCTTGAAGGAGTATGTTGATGCAAAGTATTAGGAACAACTGGGTCCATCTACCATGTTTGTATCCTAGGGTCTATGGCCTAGAGCCTAGGGAGGCCATTTGAGTTGGGGAATGTTTCCAGAAAGGTGAGTGTGGCAGAAATGGAAGCTGAGTGAGGGCCAGTGCTCGGTGCCCCTGGCCAGGCACGAGAGGCCCAAAAGGCACTTGGCAGCAGAGGGGAAGAACAGTGGGGCCCAACTGGCCTCACAGAGCAAAGAGGGGCAAAGCTTGGCATCCTCCGATTACTTAAACCTGGGAGAGGGACCCAGAGATCCTGTCCTCTTCCCATTGGCCAGCAGAATCTTCAAGCCCTGACTGCTCTGGGAAAGACCTGAGAGTTCTCCAAAACCCTATCCTGAGACTGGGGCTGAGACCAGGACCCTGGGCTCCCTGGGCAGAGGCACAGGTGGAGGTGAAGTTCAGCTGTGAGGCTCCCCAACCTGTGCTCTCAGGAAGCAAGTCTGGTCACCATGACTCTAAGTCACTTAGGGTCCAAGCAGGCCATCTCTTGAGGCACCCGGTTAGCAACAGGGAAAAACCCTCTTGGCCTAGTCAGAGGGCAGCTTGTGGGGTTCATCTTTGGTGTTGGAGAACAGGGAGCTGAAGTTCAAGGCTAACACCTATGCAGAGTCACTGGGAAATCTAGGGACAGGGATGTGGAGAGTGGCAGGTATAGTATGGGGGCTTCTAGACAGTGGGGTGGGGGGGGGAAGTACCTAGGAGACCCAGACCCCTACTGCACATTTAGATGATGTACAGGCGCTCTGGGGAGATGCCCCCATGCTGATGTGGCTTCCCAGCTACTTCTTTGCTCAAAGATGCCACAGTGTCTGAATCCCAAGGAACAAAGGATTTGCTTTTGATGCAAATCTGGTGCACCCAGCTCCAGATGAGCAGCTCCCAGACCCAGCTGGCCCTGGAGGGAAAGCAGGGCTGGAGGGGGGAGGCGAGGAGAACTAGGGCTGCAGCGTGCAGGAGTGTTCCCTAGAGATGTATTTCCCTGAGGCCCCACACCTCCCCTGCCCTGTGCTCCCTGCTGCGTGCCTGCGTCTGCCTGCCCCCCTCTCCTTAGGGCAGCCCTCTCCCACCCTGCTGCTGCTGAGCAATGTCACAGCTCTCTGGGGATGATGGAGAAGGGCAGCACTGGGCTGCTGGCCTCCAGCTCGAGGGCGGTGAGGAAGCAGTCGACGGCAGCCTCGCTCTGGCCCTGGGCCTGCAGCACCTCACCCAGGCCCTGCCATGCCTCGTGGCAGGTGCTCTGCCTCTCCACGGCGTCCCGCAGCACCTTCTGGGCCAGACTTTTGTGGCCCAGCCGGCTCAGCATCAGACCCTGGGGAGCAAGCACAGGGTGGGGTTAGTGAAGGGCATCCTGGCCATCACGGCATGGCTCTGAGTCTCAGGCTTGGGAACCATCAAGTGACTGTTCTTGTTACCCATGCAAATCCTGCCTGTCCCCACCCCAGCCCTGCTTCCCAGATCAACCCTCTGTGGGAGCGCTGTCCCTCCTGGCTTTCAAGTCAGCGGACCTGGCTTTGCATCTCCCCATTACAGCTAGGGATCCTGGCAAGTTACCTCTCTCTGGCCCTCAGTTTTCTCATCTGTAAATGGGAAAGGCCACAATACCCACCTGTAGGTTTGTCAAGTTTACACGAGTCAGTATATGTAAGGCACCTGGACAGTGTCTAGCACGTGTGAGCCCTCAAATGTTTCTGTTACCCTGAGGCCTTGCTGCTGCACGTGGTGGGACCCTTCCCCGCAGTGATGCTGTAAGACGGAGGAATGTGTGCCACAGGGTTTCAGACTCTACAACTTAAAGCTTATGTGTAGGTGGGGGCAGCTCCTCTGCCTGCATCAGCCGTGGTCTTCCTGGGGACATCTGGGTCCCCAGATGGCCCGGCAGGTGAGGGTCACAGGAGGGCTGGGTAGAAGGAGAGGCTCCGGGGAGATGGGCCGGGGTGGCTAGGAAGCTTGGTGCTGCTGTTTGTCTTCAACAACCCCGGTGGCACAGAGGAAGTGACAGGAATCGTCATCAGAGTTTGGGAAGTGAAACTGGCGCCACGTCCCTTCTATGTCCTCTTCTACTCATACTGCGGATGGTGCAGGGAGGTGGGGGGATAGGGTGGTGAGTAGGGGGGCGGCCAGGACCCCCTGCAGCCTCCAGTCCCAGAAAGGCTGCTTTGTGCCATCCCACTGATCTTTGTTCCAGCCCTCAGAGGTGGCATGGGATGGCAGCACAGGGGGCTCTCCTCTCATTCAGATTTGAGGTAAAGCCTAACCCTGACTTCCTGGACAGGTGGAGGCTGGGATGGGGGAGGGGGGCTGCCTTCTCTGTGCCTGGAGCCCCCTCTTGGGTGCCCACCCACGGATGGCCATGTACATTTTTAGCTGGAACATTTTCCTCTTCACCACGCTCCCCGGAGTTAGGCTCTGTTGCTATGGAGACCCACTGGGGAAGATGCACATGCCTGGCTTCATAAAGTCCTCTGATAGCCTGGAACACGACCAATTAGGCAAGAGTGAAAGATAGTGCTCAGGAAGCCCTAGGAAAAGCCTCTTCCTCTCCAGAGGGGCTGGCTCATGGTGGTCCTATGGCCAGGGGCCAAAAAAGCAATGGGGAGCCACATTCACAGCGCCTCTTCAACCCCGGGCAACGCTGTCCACAGAGAACCACACGGATGGGGTGGACAGGAGATCCGTGGCAGGGCGGAGCCACGTGGGAGCCATGCTGACTCAGGGCTGCCTGGGACCAGAGGGCAGTGCCCGGTCTGGCCAGCAGGGCTCCAGGCCAAACTGCGCCGCCCGCATGGCCTGGGAGCTGGACCCTGAGCAGCTCAGGATGGAACAGGGCCCACAGGGAGGAGGGAAGGAAAGCGAGACGACAGGCCACCAGACACCAGAATTAAGCACCAAAAACGGAAGGTTTCAGCCCTGTGAGTGCCGCCCCTGGAGGAGTAACAGAAGACAGATGGGGAGGGCCGCCAGGGCCTCCCAGAGAGAGGGCGGGGCTGCAGCTATCTTACCCGCTAAGTTGTCTACACTGAGCTTCCTCGTGAGATTTTGTTTGAAAAGAGGGCTCCACTGCTAAAACAGAGTTCAAAAACCCCTGATCTCAAGAAGTGTGTGGGTGTTTGGGAAGGGGCCAGATGTGCCTGCAGGCTGAACAGGGTGTGTCTCTCTTTCTCTGCTGGTTATACTCTCAGTTAGGAAGTTTGCAGAAGTCTCCTCTGCATGTTTCGCGTAGAGGAAAACGCCAGGGCTTCTCGGCCAGAAGACCTTGGCTGGGCTGGAATTCCAGCTTTGCCACTGACAAGTGCAGTAACCATGGGCAAGTGGCCCATTTTCTCTGAGCTGTGGTTTCCTCATCTGCACCCAGGGAACCAAACGGTGCTTCCCGGTGGGTGACCATGCAGGTTCTGCAGTGATGAGTCTGAAATCATGTAGTCCGGGCACACGGTGGGCCGACAGCAAATGGAAGGGTCCCCAGGATGCGCGGAGGGTTCCTGCCTGAGTGAGGAGGAGTAGGTGATTCCTCCGGAGGGCAAGGCTCCCTGTGCGCGAAGACTGGGGACTGGGGTGGGGTTGGATCACGTCCCCCACACCCTGGGGTGCTGACCTCAGAGCCTGAAAGGAGACACCGGGCTGGGGTCAGGCTGGGGCCCCGAGGCCCGGGGCCTGTAACAGGATCTGCTGCCACCTGCCTGAGACACCAGCCTGTTCATGTTTGGTAGCAACTCGGAGCTGTTTGCTGCCTGACAACTGGGCAGAGCCTGCCTCTGGGATTCGTGAGGTCTCACCTGCTCTGCCCCCAGCCTGGCGCTGTGCCAAGGGCCCACCATCGCCCTCCTGGCACCCCCACCCCAGCTGACCAGAGAATAGGTCTCCAGGGAGATGGGGGGAACACAGTTCCATCCAAATGTCCCTGGTGACTCTTCCCCGACTCTGGCCAGGGGCCACCTGTGCCAAGAGAAACCAGACCTGTTGCTGACTCAGCCTCTGACCCTCACCTGGGAGATGTCATGGCTGCGCTGCCACCCACAGCGGTTAGCAAGCAATGTGCCTGTGAGAGGGGGCCGAGGTTCCAGCCGCTCAGGAAGGGCAGGGCTGTGGGGGAAGTTCCCAGAAATTCCCAACTCCATCCATTCTTTCTTCCCTCCCTTCTTGGATCTCCAGACGAGGGAGCATTTGGCCTCATCTTAACTACCCAGGAGCTTGCTCCCCGAGGAAGCCTTCCCTGAGGTCAGCACCTCCTGGCCACACCATCACCATTACTGAGGGCTCTGGTGTGGGATCCCTGTCCTGCCCCTTCCTGGGCTGGGAGGGACAGGGTCCTTGGCTCCTGCCTGCTTTGCTATTCCTCACAGGATGGCAGCTCAAAAGCGGGAGGGTCCTGGGCTCGGAGCCAGGTTCACCAGAGGCAGTGTGCATGCTTACCGCCCTGCTTATGGCCACAAGGGCAGGTAGCCTGAGGGGCTCTCTGAGGGGGCCCTCCCTGTTGGAGGNGGAGGGTACACTGACTGCACCCTGGGATGGGGAAGAAGGGAAAGAAGGGTCCCCCACCTTCCTTTTTCAGAACTGCTGTTGCATCCCCCCCCATTAATTCAGTGCCCGACACTGTCTCCAGAGGGGCGGGGCAGCAGGAAGGTCCCGGCTGTGGGCTGTGTGCACGTCATTTTCTTCTTCCAGGGTAGGCCTGCCCTGGGGAGCAGCCCCTAGCGCTAGGCCAGCTGCAGGTCAGGCTGAGAGCTCCCTCCCTGTCCCTACCCTCAAGTATTTATAGAAGTTATTTTGGGAATTTTCTTTCTGAGCTCAAGGCACATTCCTGGGATTCTGTAACAGGCTTTCCAGCTGGGAAGTGGGGAATCAGCTAGAGATGCTAGAGCCTCCTGATCCCAGGAGCCCTCTTCCAGGGGACCCTGGGGCCGCAGGGAGGGGTCTGGGGTGGGGTCACCTCTGAGGCTACTCCCTCCACCCACCCTGAGGCTGACACACCCTACAGGGGTGGCCCACATTCCAGCCCCAGCTCAGCCCCCCCCTCCCCCCCAACCCCCCTGGCAGGCCCCAGGTCCTCCCAGGTGTGTCAGCCTCAACCTGTCCAACCAGACTGGGAATGAGGTGTCTCTCCAGGCTGAGAACAGAGCCCACGTATCACCACGTCCCTCCTCCTGGACCTGGGGCAGCCCCAAGGCCTTGTCGGGAGAAGGGGCACAAATCCTTCTAGACTCCACCCAGCACCCGGTTGACAAGCTCCACCGGGCTCAGTTGGAGCCCACTAGGTGGGGGTCTTTTGGGGTAGCAGAGGTGGCCATGCTCCTCTTCCTTCCTCCTCTTTCCTTCCTGCCCCTCACCCTCACCGAGGTGAGATGTCCAGGAACACCAGTGGGCCTCTCGGCTGCCTGTGGTGGGAGTTGTTTGTCCTCACAAGGTCATGGCCAGGCTCAAAGATAACACTGGCTTGATGAGAAGGCACATGACATCCTGGGGGGCTCCCTTGGCAGCCCTGTCCCTAGGCAGGGGGCTGGGCCTCTCCTCTTCCCACATNCCCCAGCACAGTGAGGCCCTGAGGGCTGGGTCAGGAGCCTGGACTTCTTGTTGTTCTCAAAGTGAACACCCTGTGATGGGCAGTGAGTAGGGGACACCATTTCAGAAGCTCCCCACTCTGGGCAGGAGGGGTAGGTGCTGGCATACTGGGCAAGGGGAAGGCTGGACCCTGCTGCACCCTCCAGACATGGTGACTCTTCCAGACCACTGATTCTGGAATGGAATTAAGCCAACAGTGCTTAACTATTGTTCTGATCTGAGTCTACGACAGGCTGACAGAAGGCGTCCCTTCCACTTCCTCATCAGGGTTGATGAGGACTTCAGATCACAGTGAAGCCCAAGATTTTCCAAAGTCCTGAGCCAGAGCCAGGAGAACCTGTCTTCACCTTCTCGAAGGTCTCTGAGCTGGGGCTGAGGGTGTGCGGTGTGGGCTGGGGGCTGTGTCAGCTCAGGAATGAGGTGGGTGGGCAAGGGCCTGAACCCCAGTGAGGCCCATGCTGGCCCTGCCCTCCCACCTCCCCACACAGTGCACCTCTGGAACTCCCTTCTCCCTCCCCGTCCACTCCTTTCCCACCAGTGGATGCGGACCTCAGGTAGTGCTGGGACGGACGGTGGAGAGAAATCAATAAAACCACAGCCCGAGGAGGTCAGATGGCCAATGAGACATTCCTGTTGAACTTTCCTGACAAACAGAGCAAGGTTCCCCATCTGTTGGAGCTGGTAGGGCAGATGCTGTCTGTGAAGAGGGTGTGTGTGTGTGTGTGTGTGTGTGTGTGTAAAAGAACTCAGGGTCTCTGCACACCCAGCACAAGGCTTCTGGGCCTTCCCATCCCTTCAGGCTGCCTACATTCTCTAAGCCACGTGCCACAGCTCAGAAAAGGTGGGGTGTCCTGGACCCTGAGGCATCGGGCCCTAGGAGCCAGAAACCATTCTGATCTGGGTGTTTGCTGGCCTTATCCAGCATCAGGGAATCTCCAGAGGGCCAGGCACTGGGTTTCACTTGTCAGCTGCTCAGGACACCTTTCCTCCTGAAAGTCAGGAAGCAGAGGCTGGACCAGCCTGACCACAACACAGCCAGGGTGGAAAGCCAAGCCGGGCCTCCCCAGAACCAGGCCTTCCTGCTGTTCCTCCCAGCAGCCTCAGATCACCAGCACGCCCCTTTAGCTGAGGAGACCAGCTGGGAAGCTGTTCTCACCCTCAACTCAGACTCCTGCCTACTGAGCAGGCATTCCCTGCTCCTGGCCAAGGTCAGCCTGGCCTTGCACTGTGTATACCCTCATCCCAGGCACAGTGCACTTGGGGCCCATCTCTGCCTTGCCCAGACTCGCCTGATGGGCTCAGTAAGGACCGAGAGGCTCTGCTACAAAGGATCTCTGGAGTTTGGCTTTGGGCCTCTACTTCCCTCTGCAAACCAAGAGCATCTGAACCTGGCCTGGAAGCTGTGCTTCAGAGTGAAAAAGGTAAAAGTAACTCCAACCACTGGCCCATTCACAGTTATTTAACCTAATTCTTTTTTTTTTTTTTAATATATAGTTTATTTGAGACAGAGACAGAGCATTAGTGGGGGAGGGTCAGAGAGAGTGGGAGACACAGAATCTGAAACAAGCTGCAGGCTTAGCTGTCAGCACAGAGCCTGATGCAGGGCTCGAACCCACAAACTGCGAGATCATGACCTGAGCTGAAGTCGGATGCTTAACCGACTGAGGGCACCCAGGCACCCCTCTTTAACCTAATTCTTATACAGTTACTTAACCTAATTCTTTAAAAAAATTTTTTTAAGTTTATTATTTTGAGAGAGAATCCAAAGCAGGCTCCAGGCTCTGAGCTGTTAGCACAGAGCCCGATACGGAGCTCCAACTCAGGAACTGTGAGACTACGACCTAAGCCCAAGTCAGATGCTTAACCCACTGAGCCACCCAGGTGCCCCTAACCTAATTCTAGCAAGAGACCTAGATGCTTGGCATTGTGATTACCGTTTTAAAGATGAGGGCACTGAGGCTCTGAGAGGTTGAACTTGGTCATGGTGGAATAATGAGTATAGGCAAAGTGGGACTCAAGTCCAGGTCCATTAGACTTGAAGGCTATGCTCCAACTTCCAGACTCAAGCTGGCTCCGACACTGGGGCTTAAAAGACCATCCCAGCCAGGGGCGCTTGGGTGGGCTCAGTCAGCTGAATACCCGACTTCAGTTCAGGTCATGATCTCTCGGTCTGTGAGTTTGAGCCCTGCGTTGGACTCTGTGCTGACAGCTTGGAGCCTGCTTCAGCTTCTGTGTCTCCTTCTCTCTGCCCCTCCCCTGCTCACACTCAGTTTCTCTCTCTCTCTCAAAAATAAATAGAAACATTAAAAAAAAAAAATCACAGCCAACCAGCTTCAGAGGAAAACTACAGGCAGCTCTGAGGCCCTGGGTCCTTGCCCAGCACCCCCTCCCTCCCTTCTCAGCACCCTGCTGGCACCATGGGCCACCAGGCAGCCCAAGGGAATCTGGGCTTGTCCTGCAGCAGGAGGTCAAGCAGTCTGGTCACAGGTGGAGCTCAGCCTTGGGCCATTTGCTATCAAATCCTCCATATGAATGATGACAAAAATGCCCGATGCCGACTTATCTTTTCACAGTGCTCGGCCTATCTGAGCCCTAAAATCTTTCCTTCGAGGTCACAAGGGCCTGAATTAATAACCTCATTTGAGAGAGGAGAAAACTGAGCCAGTGAGGGGAAGTAATCTCTAAGGCTTTCATAACTCAAGGGCTGGCAGGGCTGTCTGTCTTCAGTGTGTCACCTCTGCAGTCTAGTCCTGCCTCCAGGATTGGGGATGGGGCCAGTCAGGGGAGGAGGCGGCAGGAGCTCTGTGCAGCCAGAGTTCACCTGTCTGGCCACAGACAGCAGAGCCTGCTGTGGGATTCCTGAAGCACCTGCAAAAGGCCTAACCCAGAACCTCAGGGCTGGGCAGGATGGAGGGGGTGAGGGGTGGGGGAAGAGGCCGCGGTGGAAGCCCTGGTCCTGGCTGACTCAGGCCCCGCCTTAGGGGGCGCAGGGATGGTGGTGGGAGCTTCTGGGTACTTAGGGCAGAGTGCGCAGCAAGCACCAGCCTGGGGAAAGAGGTGCCAGAGTCTTTGGGGCTGGCCATGCGCTATGGCCGTACCCTGATCCCTCAAGCCCACCTGAGGAACGAGACAGCAAGCCCCACACTGGAAGCGAGAGGGAACAAATGCAGAGAAATCATTCACTGCTACACTGTCATTGGGGTAATGGATGACAGAAACACTGTCTTCCTGTCTTTCCGGGGGCATCTGGAGAGAGAAGAGGCTGGGTCACATGGCCAGGACTGCTTGAGAAATCACATCCCCAGGAATTACATCACAGGAGCCAAAGTTGATTTAGGGCAGTTCCCCCCCGCACCCCCACTCTGCTGCTGGGGTGCCCAGGGAGGAAAGGGTTCTGGGAAAATGGGGCAATGAGAGCCTGGAACTCTGGCCCAAGAAGAAAGCATGATCACAGGCAAGGGCCTGTGAGGAGCAGGGAAGCCTGGCCAGCGAGGCATGAGGAAACCCCAGAGTCTCTCCCTGGGAGAGCAGGGTGGGGGGCTGCCCACAGATGCAGGTGCAGGGATGCAGCAGGCTGCATCAAAGCATCCACACTCCTGGCTCAGCCAAGGGGCAGGCAGGGAGGATGAGTCAGCCTGCAGCCAAGATTAGTGACCCTCCCGCCACTGAAGTCAGAGGACCTCACAGTGCTCCTGGGAGGGCTGTCAGTGACTTGACCGTTCCATTTGTCCTGCCTGGGTTCCTTGCCTTCCCCGGGCATCCCTGTTCCCGCGGAGATGCAGAGGGACTCCCGAGAGGTGGCAGGGCAGAGAGGCTCAGAGAGAGAGGGGTGCAGGCACCTCTAATTCCTCTCTGCCAAGCCCGTGGAGCCCTCTCCAAAAAAAAGAAAAAAAGAAGTGTCCCCTTGGGGCCAACTCCTCTGCTTCCTTTCTCACATTTCCTCAGAGCAGGCAAGTCAAGTTCAGGCTTCCCCTCCATAATGAGATTCTTCTGCCCGGAAGTGAAGTGCTGAACACCCAGGCTGAGTGAGTCGGGTTTCTGGCTACCTGGAGGGGAGGCTGAGACAGAGCTGGCAAAGACTGTCAGGACCTGCTCCTGAGATTTCACTGGGAATTTCCATCTGCAGAGAGGATGGCTGTTCCTTTCTGCATCTGGCAGTCTCCTGAAGCAACCTGGCCATCCGTGAGCCTAGTGGAGGTGGCTGCCTGCAGGGCTGGGGTTTGATGCCACAGACTCCTCTGGGGCGCTGCCGAGGCACAGTGGGGACTCTTCCCTGGCAAAGCACTGCTAGACTGATGTCTCTTTCCTGCCTGTTGGGTGGAAAAGCCTGAGCTGAGCCCAGGGTGGAGCCTGAACCAGGGAAAGGCCTCCCATCACATCCAGGGCAGGGAGGGCGGCAGGACCCGAGGGTAGACAACCTGCTTCTGGGTCATAGTTCATTTTCTTAGAAATGCCTGAACCTTGCCTCCTAAAAGCAATCGCCTCCCACTTCCAGAAGCTTTCTCTGGCTTATTCCCAAAGCTCCTGTCCCAGGCACACAGCCCCAGGGAGAGGCCCTGAGACTGGCCCCCTGGTGTTTGACAATCCTGCCCTGAGGACTGTAAGGCTGAAGCTGGCACCCACACAGCTCCCTGAGGGACCCAGAGCTCTCCTGACCCAGGCTGTGAGTGGGTGGCTGTGCTCTCGGGGGAGGGCTGCCTCTCCTCTCCTTGCACCTATCAGAGGCTGATGTCCTCAGAGAACCACCGTGGTGTGGCAAGGCCAGGATCCACTCCTTGGGAATATGCCTTGGCAATGACTGCACGGGGGGGTCCAGGTGGGTATCAGTTCCCGTTCACATTTCTTTCTCTGGATAGTTCTCCAAGAATGCACCCACCTCCAGGGTTCATGAAGGCTGAGACAACGTATATGTCTCCGTCATTCTCTGCTACTTTTACAGCGAATCCCTTACATAAATGCCAAGTTGACTGAGACCAACAGGTAGTGGCTCCCCTGACGTTGCACTATGGTGAAAGAACATCTGAAGGTCACGTGTGTGCTCAGTGAGAAAAAGTGCCGTGACTGATTAGCAATGTCTGTCATGGGTGTCGGACTGGAGAGTCGAGGCTTGTACGTTTTTCTGCCTTCTTGGATGTTGCACTGAAGACTTTAAGGAGCACTTTCACATGCAGCACCTCATTTGATTAGAAGTGGTCTAGGAATGATGTAAATTCACCCAAGTGAATTAGGGCCAGCGCCAGGATTAGATCCCAGATGTCCTGAGTCTGAAGCCGGGAAGACACTCACGTCAGGGAATGCTGGTGATCAACATGCCAAAGTGTTCCTGCCCGTATCTTTGGGAAAAGAGTGCTTAGTGAATCTTCTCCAGGCTTGTAATTTGCTATTCTTCATGCATGTGTGTGGGATGCCGGCAGGAACAGAGCATGTGGAAAGCGAACGGGCTGCCCACGCTAGAGCCGACTGCCACTCCGGTTGCTTGTAACTTTAACAGTGGGCAGGCCTGGCCCTGACTTGCTCTAATTCCATCAAATCAGCAAGGCACCCCGGGAAGAGAAAAGGGACCATTTCAGAAACATCTGTAGGGAGCCACTCTGGACAGCTATTCAGTTACCATGGAAACCCACCCTTGGAAACTGCTTCAATTTCAGGAAAATCGCTACAAACAATAATAAGCATAAATGAAAAATGGTACACTGTTACTTCAAAATTGTACTTGTTATTGGATTTCATCCGGTTTTAGGGACTGAGCCGGCAGGCGCCTCTCCATGAGCGCAGTGGAAGGCAGACATCTCTGGCTGGCTGCAGGCCTGACGACAGAGCCCACATCCTCCCTCCCACCTCCCTAATCAAGTGTCTGGATGTGACCTCCGGGGAGGCATTTGTCAGAGGAGCTCATGTCTGAATTGCGGGAGGAAGGAGGATGTGCCTTGCAAAAAACAAACATTTGCTGAGCAGACTGCAAGGCAGCACAGAGCCATGTGGAGGGGAACATGGGCCAGGGTGTGATGTCACCGCGTGGGCTTTCTCCAGCGGACGCTGAACATTCACATGGGGCCAAGGTAGATATCCTTTAAGAAATTGGGCAGCAGGAGTAATAGCTGAGCTGGGAGTCTCTCCTCTAATCTGTTTTCAGGGACTCTTGGGGTTGGAAAAGATCTTGTAAAGATGACTTGGCCCAGCTCCTCCGGCAAGTGGTGTTTCCATTCTGCTGGCAACGTCTTCACCAGACAGTTCCTGAGTTTGTACTTGGACTATTCTAAGAGCTGTATGGCTTTTCCTGACACTGAGCGGAAATCAAACTCCCTGTGGCTTCTCCTCGTGAACGAATCAGACCCCTTCTGGCAATGATAACCCTCCAGCCATCTGGAGTCAGTCTGATCCCTCTGTGTTCTCCACGTGGCAGGTGTCAGTGACGCCCTTGTGGCCGCTCCCCTTAAAGAACTGTCAAAGGGACATCTGAGGTAGCACCTGGACCCTGACAGGGGAAGACTGTGTCGCTAATGGTGTGCTCGTGAATTCTACTTCAGAAATCACTGAGCATGTGCAGGCGTGTACACCTTCAGATCCTTACACTTATCCCGATACTGGCTCTCTGAAAGCAGCTAAGGAAGGAAGGGGAAAATGGCTATCCCTACAGTCTACTATACCAACTGTCAGAGCAGGTATTCAGTACATGTTTCCTGCACCGGACAATCCCCACTGCACAGAGAAGTAAAACTGAGGTGCAGAGAAGCCCTCAATCACTCAGAAAGAGATTGGCAAGGCCAGGCCAAGAACACCAGCATCCTGCTCCCTGCCTTCAAACCTTCCTACAGAAACTCACTTGAGCCCTGGGCACCCACGTCCTGAGTGCCACGTCCCCAGACTGGGGGCTGCTGGGCCCTCTTACCACCCCAGGGGCCATTTTCCATGTGTGCTTGAATCAGGCCTGACGTGACAGCCCATCTCCGGACATCCCCTGAATGACACCAAAGAGGCACAGAGCTCCTCCGAAATGGGAGAGGCAGCCCGGTGATCACAGAGGCACTGGGGACTCCCAGAAAGCAGAGCATTTTGCCTAGTGTGTCCAGGGCAAGGGTCTGATAAGGAACC
This sequence comes from Crocuta crocuta, assembly GCF_008692635.1. Taxonomy (NCBI): domain Eukaryota; kingdom Metazoa; phylum Chordata; class Mammalia; order Carnivora; family Hyaenidae; genus Crocuta; species Crocuta crocuta. The sequence goes on along the minus strand of NW_027551558.1, from coordinate 13,261,320 downwards.
GTGAAAGCCCTCTGGGGCTACACTGCTTTACAGAAACTTACAGCAAAAAAGAAGTCACAAAGTATATCTACCAACCCTAGATTTTTCATCAACTCAGGCTCTGGTTAAAAGGGAATGGCCCAACTCTGTAAGACACTTGTGTCTCCCAGCAGACCAGGGAGGAAGCCACCTCCCCCCGCCCCAAGCACCAGGGAACAGGGGCGGCAGGGCACCTGCAGACAGTGGAGGGGGTGAGAGGGGAGAAGGGCCCTGAGGCCTTTCTCGGAGGCCGGGGTCTCACTCACCAGGCTGTGCATGATGCGCACACCATCGGGGTTCACCGTGAGTGCCTCCTTGTACAGCTGCTTGGCCTCCTCCAAGCTGCCCTTCATCTCGGCTAGCCGGCCCCGCATGTAGAGTACCGAGTGTGAGGTGGGAAAGAGGCCCGCTGCCTCCTGGATGCAGAAACCGGCTTCCTTGAGGTGTCGCTGCTCCATGAACAGCTCAGCTGTGAAACCAGAAGGACAGTGGGAGGTGACAGCGGTAGGAAAAGCCAGAGGCAGAGGACCCCTCCCTGCGGCCAACTGGCAGCCCCCAGAGTTGAGGGTCTCAGGTGGTGGAAAGCATCCCTGGAGTCACAGCATGGGTGGGGCTGGCTCTGGGCAGTGAGGACAACAGCAGAGAATGGTTTCCCGGCGCTCATTCAGTGTCAGGCACCGTACTACGTGTTCCACACAGGCCATCTCCACTGACGCTCACAACAGCCTGGAGAACAAGCACTTTTATTGCCCTGCTTCAGGGAGGAGGAAACGGGCACAGAGAGGGTAGGGAAGTAGCCTGAGGCCACAGGGAGAGTCAGCTGTAGGATTTGCATCAGGCTGGCTGACTTCCAAGCTTGGCAGTGGGGATACGGGTGTGTCTGTAAAGGTCAGGTGGCTTTCTGCAGTGTCCCTCACTTCACCTGGTCTGGGGGTGGGGGATGGATGCTGTTCACGATGAGGCAGGTGTGCTCTACCAAACGGCCCACATTCCTCAAGACTGACCGCGGGCCAAGGCCTGCTTCTGCACAGTGTCTTCTCTCATCTGACCCTCCCAGCAGGTGCCCTCATGAGCCCTGTGCTAACAAAGCAGGCTGAGGGAGGGGGGCTGTCACTCTGGTCCCTCGGTGCAAAGGCACGAGGCAGAGCTGGGCTCCCAGAACCCCCGGCCTCTCCCCAAAGCCCAGGGCTTTCTGCCACACTGAGAGAATAGGCAACACACATGCCTTTCACCAACAAGCAGGAAAGATCTGTCCCACAGCCTGTTTGCGTTTTTCCCTGCAGATCTGTGGAAAATGGGGCCATCTCTCCGGTCCCAGGCCAGCCCACATAAAGGCACATTTCAGATCCGCGCCGCACAGGTACACACCCGCAGCAGGCACTTTTAGAAACAGGCCAGCTGGGCTTGCAGCACGGCCTTGTGGCCCACTCCACCTTCCTCTCTGGCAGCCCTGGGCTCAGCTGCCCCTCCCGGGGCTGGTGCCCGCACACAGATGGGAGCACAGAAGGGCACGCAGAGCCTGGCCTGTGGCTCTGCCAAGAGCTGTTCCCAGCACAGGCCAAGGGCTGAGGTTACACTAATTTAGGTTAGGTCTGGGGTGGGTAGATAACAGACATCCCAAAAGAAGCTCCCAGAAAGAGGTGGAAAACCTGGGCCCAGGCATCGTCTTCCTGTTTCGACAAGCAGCAGGAAGGAAGCCTAAGGCCTCGACTGCAGCACACAGCACTTGGGAGATACTCAGCACGAATGTTGCCTAAGGTTCATTGTGTAATCAAGGCAGCTTGCCACATCCTACAATGCTACAGAGGCCATTTTGAGCAAGGGTACTCTTTTTCTCTAGTAGAGATGAGAATTTGGAAGAATTGAGTAAACACAGAGGAGCCAGGCCCCCATGAGAAGGCTAGAGAGAGAAATGCAGGCTCTTGTCCCTGTAGACAGCCTGAACTGCAGAGTCCCAAGGCAGAAAGCACAGGAAGGTGAGGCCAGGAAGGGAGGGCTTGGAGCCCAGTGCCTTGTAGGGAGGGCTGGCCCAAGGTCAGGGGTTTGTCTAAGTCGGCTAAGCTCTCCTCTGCCCTGCCATCGTGTTCCCTTCTGGAGCTGCTGCCTAGGGCTCCGAGCAGGCTGCCTTCATAACATGTGCAACTATGATGTCAGGACCATGTGCCTGGCCCTCCCCCATGAGAAGGATACAGAGTGGAGGTGGGGCAGCTGAGCGACCAAACTGCTGGAGGGAGCCTGGGCAATGGAGTGCCAAGTGCCAATTCTGAAAGCTCCAGGCACTCCGAAGGGGTCAGGTCAGCTGTGCTGGTGTGGCCAGGAAGTCTTCCTGGGGGAGGCAACATTGGAGCGGGGGCCTGAACGTGCAGGGGCGTTTGGACAGGCAGATGGGAGGGAGGCTGTGCAGACCTGGAGGGCTGGGCTCCACCGTGACCTGCGCGAACTCCCCAGGGTCAGTGGAGGCGAGGGGAGAAGCAGAAGGAAGTGTGTGGTGTGAGTGCTGGGGGTGGGGAGGCCTGTCCTGCACCAGCCCTGCAGCTGCTTCCTCCACCACCAGGAACTCTGCTCAGAGGCTAGGCTCTCCACTCCCCCTGACCCTGCCCAGCAGGCCTGGCCCACCTGCCTGCCTGACCCTGGCATGGCTCATTAAGCTGTTTACAACTTGCCATCCTGTCTCCTGTCTCTGGAGGCTGCTCCTGGGGTCTCCCTTGGGGACTCCTCACAGTACCTTCATATCAACAGATTTCAATTATAGGGATCCCCACCTCCTCCTTTCCTTGGGGCCGTAGGCCTTGTCAGGCTGGCCATACAGCAGAGAACATGCCCTGAAAAATAGGTAGGGCTGCTTTGGTCCGATGGACTTCATTACCAGTTAGGCAGGAAACCAGATGACACAGAGCAGAGCCAGAGAAGTGAGGTCTCCTGAGGGCTCCTGGCCGCCTTGCAGACAGTCCCTGGCATGCTCAGACTCCAGGGCGGGGCCTCTGACCTGCACACAGGCCCACAGGTCTGGGGGCTGCAGTGCACCCCTTCTTCCTAGCCTCAGCGTCCCTGGGCAATTGTTTTACCAATCATGGTGCTCCCCAGCCAGCCTGCCAGCCTATGCTCAGGCTAGCTCAGGCTGCAGCGGGAGCTGCGTGTGGTACCACGCCCGCCCACTGCCCTGATTTTTCGAGCTCCTGGCCTTGACTGCTAGGGCCCCAAGGTGCCCACCCATCCTGGCCTCCCCCCCCCGCCAGGGCTGGAGGAACACTCCCTGTTACTGGATTTTCCTTGAATTCTCTCGGTCCAGTTCACCATCCCAGCAAGCAGACCTAGCTGTCCCTAGTGTGGGGGGCTCCTCTCCCATCCCCTCAGCTCTTCTCTCTATCCCGATTTCCCTACTTCTCTCATCTCCTCTCTGCCTTCTCTTGACCTCTCCTGCTTCTCTGTCTCAGCTTTTCTCCCTCTTCCTTCCATCTCTCTCCACCAGCCCCCCTCTGTGCTGCTCCCGGCAGGCTCCAAATGGAAAACATCTGCTCCCTGGAGCTTTGCAACAGTCCCTTTTATTGTTGTTTTCTGAGGCATCCTGATCTAACCCTGCGCCCTGGGCCGGTTCCAGTCTTTCCCAAAGCAAAGCCCCACCCCACCCCCAGGTTGGGGGATGAACTCACTCTTCACGGGCTATTTGCATACCCTCTTTGCCGGGAGGGCCTTGCCCTTGGGCTGGTTCTAAGCTGCGGAACAGGGGGAGGGAGGGCCCAGGGTCACATCTAAGGCCTTTCAGGAGCCTCCCCACTTGAGAGGTGCCCCCTAAGGACGGGGTGCACTCAGGCTAAAGGCAGAGGCCCCACAGAGAGAAGCTCAGGAGAGAAGTTAAGGTGAGGCTCTTGGCTAGCCTTGAACCCCAAAAGGGATCACCAAAACTGCCCACTAAAAGAAACAGGTGTCCTCCCCATGGAGCAGACCATCAGGGCATAGGGACGCGCAGAATAAAGGAGGCAGAAGGGAGGCAGGCAAGGAAGGAATGAGAGAGCCGACCACAGAACTGAAAGAACAACACTGAGAATCTGAAAGTCTGAAGGCGTTATGCAGGTTGGTCTGAGACCCTCCATCCCAGGGACCCAGAGCGGGGCCCATTTTGCCTCAGGCCACAAGGGAATCAAGGCTGCAGGGCCAGGGCTCCCGACTTCCTGTCTCTGAGTGCTCTCCTCACTAATCGGCAGCTGGGAGGAGGGGGTGCCGGCAGAGGAGAGAAGAAGAAAAAGCCAGAGCAAGGGAAGAGGGAATGTGGGAAGGAGGCACAGAAGGCAGGAGGGAGAAGGGCGGGGAGCTGGGACAGAGGGGAGTGTGAGGGAAGACAAAGAAAGGGATGGAGGAGGGCTGGAGGAGAGGCACTAGAGGAGGGAGGTGGCACTGGTAAGGCTGAGTTTCTCCCCTGACTGCGATGTTATAATAAACACGCCAGTTAGACACGGCCCTGGCCACCCTACCCCAGTCCCCCAGTCTGCTCAGCTGCCAGTGCGGGCAGCCGTTACCCACCCAGGGCCTCCTGAGAACTGTCCCCAGAGGTGGCTGGGTCTCCCATTCTGAGATGCCTTGGGCAAAGGGTTTCTGGGCACAGACTCAGCCTGGGCCAGTGGGGTTACTGGCTCTTGCTCAACGGATCTGTTCAGCAGTTGGAGCTCTGTGCCCAAGCCCAGACATTGTGAATCCACCATTTGGGAGCTGAGACTCGGGCCAACTCCCCCCTCCACAGGGAAAGCCCATGGCCTTCCGTGAGTCCCCTTGACCTCCAGGGCAGGGGATCTCTTCCCTACATCTGTCTCCCTCTCTCTAGCACACTGTTAGCTCCCAGAGACATGAGCTGCGGGGAGAGAGGGAGGTGGGCCATCTTGCTTTTCCAGAAGGCACCTCTTGACACACGGAATCCTGGAGCATCTGTTAGGCCTGGTGCCTCTCCTGTCGTCACACAGACCCTCTGCCAAAGAGGCAACATTCCTGAAACGCATCTCTCAAGTGGAACCCCCCTGTGATGCTCCTCACATCTGACTGGGATGGAAGGAGGCTTGCAAAGGGCAGGGAGGAGGACAAGAGTTGGGAGAGGAAGGATTTATTTCCCAGCCTGCGGGGGTGGTTAAAGATGGAGCCTACTGCCGAAACAGACAGGGATGTAATTTATCCTGAACCAAACCAAGGGGAATGAGCTCATTCCAAAATGTTAAAGGGGGATGTTCTCCCCTTCCTGCACATTCGCTATAGCTGGTGGAATTATCAGGCAGGGTGGGTGGGGGTGCTATGGACGATACTCTCAGCCTGGGTCAGGTCAGGGGAGAGGTTAGGGAGAAGTTTTTGCCTTGGTGATTTGGTCCTGGCAGCCCTTCCATTCAGTAAGTGCTCAGCACCTGCTTGTTGGTGAGCTGGGGGCTTCTGGAGTGCAGACGGCTCCAGAATCCTCCCATGCTCAGAATAAAGAACCTGGCACACTGCCTTCCTTCCCTTTCTGGCTGTGGCAGCTGTCCCTCAGTCTATCCCCACTTTCCCCTACAGTGACAGAGCCCCTGATTTCTAATGGGCCATAAGGACAACCAGGACAGTGACATTTCCCACAGTCCTTTGCAGCTCGGTGTTGTCATGTGACTAAGTTCCGGCCAATGGATCATGGCAGGGAAGTGATGAGTGCAAATTCCAAAATATGTCCTTACAGGAAGGGGTGTGCCCCTCTCCCACTCTTCCTGGTTATGCCTGGGAAGGTGAATGTGGTGAAGAGCTATCATGGATCACAGGGGTGAGGGTGACCTCCCACAGTCAACAGAGCCAATGAAATGGAAGGTGGAGCAGAGCCAACGAAATGGAAGATAGAGCAGAGCCAACAAAATGGAAGGAACCTGGGTCCCTGGACCAGGAGAGCACAGCTGTCATCCCAGTCAAGGCCTGGGAAAAGAAAAACAAAGCATCTAGCTTGCAGAAGCCACTGCCATTTTGGATCGGTTACACACACCCAAACCGGCCTCCTAATGCCACACTGCCCAATCCTTACTTGGCACTACATTCTTAGCATTCAGATTTTGCTCTCGAGAGTTCTCTGTATGTAGGCTGAATATCTAGGATAACGTCCACAGAAGAAAGGCTAATGTACAAATTATTGAAGGGCATGTGTTTATACCGATAATTCCTAAGCCTAATTACAGGCTTCAGGAAGGCTGTTGTTTAACCTTCCCTGAAGTTACCAGAACATACTAGCATCCGGAGCACAAAGCAGCATACGTGAGAAATGCAAGCAGGCTTGTGAAATACAGAACTGTGTTCATTTGCTGATGGTAGTAAACAACATGCATCATTAAACCAAAGGCCTTGGGAACTCTATAGAGTAGGCAGCGCACAACTCGGGATCCGATCGATGTGTTCCTTGCAGTTGGTGAAGGCCCAGTGAGGGGGAGCTTCCCCCCCAGGCACATGTAGGGGCTGGGGCTCCAGTGTGCCCCTCAGGAGCCATTAAGGATTCATGTCTTAGAAGATGACAGGGGCTCTCTGCCTAAGGGGAGGCCTTGTTGAATACCCCTCTGGAGTTTTCGACCTTCCTCTTCCTACTTAGGATGCAACAAGCCGGCTGTGGAACACGGCTCCCACACACCCCTCGCATCCGAAGGGACCCTCCTATGCTAGCTGCGGCAACATCTGCTTTATTGAAATGCTTCCCTGTTCAGCCCGTGAATCCTGGCCCAACTGTCCCCGTCCGCCACCTTCAGAACCTATGGTGGGGGAAGAGGGGGAGTAGTACTAATAGGGCCATATGTGAAATCCAGGCAGCGGGAAGCCTCAGATTTCCAGGTAACCACATTCTGCCTCTGCCTTGCAATGTCCGCCAGTCTCCAGAACCATCTACTTGCAGTCTCTTCCGCATCTCCCTTGGGGGCTTGCAGGCACCATCCCCTGGGCAAAGAGGGGCATCAGGATAACCAGGAAACAAGCGAGGAGCTTCACTCAGGCAGTTCTTGACCAGAAGGCCATGCTGGCCTGGTGCATCTCTAGGATTCCACTTATCATTATTTTTTAATTTTTTTTATTTTTGAGGTGGGGGCAGGAGCACGGGGAGGGGTGGAGACAGAGAGAGAGGGAGACAGAGGATCCGAAGCGGGCTTTTGCTGATAGCAGAGAGCCCAATATGGGGCTCGAACTCAGAAACCATAAGATCATGACTTCAGCTGAAGTTGGACGCTTAACCAACTGAGCTGCCAGGTACTTCTAAGGAATCCACTTATTCTGTCACCTTCTTTTTTCTGCTGCTGCTGTTGGTGCTATTCTGTGTCATTCAGGTACCTCGATGGCCTTGATTCCCTCCCCTTTCCCTCGAACCCACCTCTCACTCCCTCTTAGATGAAATTCTCAAACACAAGGGAGTCCCTGGAATCCTCAGTGGAGCCTCAAGGACGCTCACCACTGGGGGCCATCCTGCTCTGTCTGCAGCATGACTGCAGCGGATGGGACAGAGACCAGGCACCATTTACTGGAGCCCCACACTGCACTAACTGCTGCACACACATTAGCTCATGCTCGGGACAGAAGGGGGCTGGCATTAGAACCTAGCTCTGCGGGGCACCTGGGTGGCTCAGCTGGCTGAGTGTTTGACTCTTGATTTCGGCTCAGGTCATGATCTCAGGGTCATGGGATCAAGCCCTACGTCAGGCTCCACACTCTGGAGGCTGCCTGAGCTGCTCTCTCTCTCTCCTTCTGCCCCTCTGGCTCTTGTCTAAAGTAATAATAAAAAAAGAACCCAGCTCTGTGTGAACCTGAAGCTGCCTGCCTCCCCAACGCTAACTGACCCTCAAACTCCATGGTGGCAACAGTGCCAGTTACCTATCAAGAGGCTACCTGAGGGGCGCCAGGGTGGCTCAGTCGGTTAAGCATCTGACTTCGGCTCAGGTCATGATCTCGTGGTTTATAGGTTTGAGCCCCACATCAGGCTCTGTGCTGACTGCTCGGAGCCTGGAGCCTGCTTCAAATTCTGTCTCCCTCTCTCTCTGCTCCTTCCCTGCTCGTGCTTGGTCTCTCTCTCTCTCTCTCAAAAATAAATAAACATTTACAAAAAAAAAAAAAAAAAAGAAGAAGAAGAAGAAGCCTCCTGAATGGACACCTCAGTGTTACCAGCCCTCTGCTTTCAATGAACTATGCTGCCACACCTCACCTCTTCTCTAACTACCCTGGGAGCCCTCTGGGTTTGAGTACTAACTGGTTTTACTCAGGAGAAGATGGGCAAGGAGGAGGGATGGGCCTGATTTTGAGACTAAGAAGCCCGTCCATCTGTGTGGTCTTCACATCTTCTTACATTTGTCTTTGCTGCCAGAGAGCCTCTCCCAGGTAGGCAGGCAGGCCCTGTCCCCATTTGGTGCAGAAGGAAGCCCACAGCCAGACAGATTAAGCCACTTTCTTGGGCCAAGCAAAGAAGAGCTGGAATGAGGGCTCCAGGTTCCTATCTCCAGGCCTTTCCATGAGTACGACAGTCTACACAGGCCTTGTCAGGGACCCTCACTCCCCCACACTCCCTCTTCCCGGCAGGACACGGCTGAGACGCGCCCCCTCACAGGGGCCAGAGACACTCACCAGCCTGGAGCCAGATCTGTTCCAGCGTGGTCCACAGCTGCATGGGGCCCTGCTTCAGGACTGAGCTGGGCATAGTCAGCTCCGACATGGCCTCCTCCAGCCGGGAGGCCGCGATGGATGATGCCCTCCGAGAGCCTACAGGGCAAGAGGGGCAAGGGCTGAGCCGCACGGCTGGAGCAGCCCCTGGGCCAGGCGGCTGCAACACAGCTCCCCAGTGGGCTAGGAAGGGCCCTCCTGTACCTTCACCCATGGCTGAGATGAGGAGCGTCAGGCAGCAAGCCTGCTTCCTAGAGTCTATCACTAAAGAAGGCAGGCACAAACGTTGGCAGAGGTGCCTGTACTACTGAAAACCAAAATGGCCTGAATGTCTAACAACAGGGAGTAGTTCAAAGTAAGTGAGGGTACATTCACACAAGACCCTGCAGTCATTAAAATAATGACACATAAATGTGGATACTGATGCAGAAGGATGTTCACGTTACATACTTAGGTCACGTTATATACTTAGCTGAAAAACAGCAAGTTGAAAAAGGGTCTGATTATTTACCCATTTATTTATGTTTGTTTATATACTTTGAGAGAGAGAGAGAGAGAGAGAGCATGAGCGGAAAAAAGGCAGAGAGAGAGGGAAAGAGAGAGTCCCAAGGATGCTCTGTGCAGCCAGCATAGAGCCCGATGCAAGGCTGAAACCCACGAACTGTGAGATCATGACCTGAGCTGAAACCAAGAGCTGGGCGCTTAACAGACTGAGCCACCCAGGTGCCCCTGATCACATTTTTGTAAGAAATAGGGACCTAGAGAAAAGGTCCGAAAGGCCATTATTAAGGTCTGGGTGGTGAAACTGTGGATGATTTTCCTTTTCTGCCTTTTGCCCTCTTTGCTTTCTGTCTTCACCGGTGCACGTTATCGTATCTGATATAGAAAGGTCCCATTTGAGATTGTGCTGTGAAGAATCCTTAGGTAGCAGCTCAGGTCAGACCCTGCGCCCTCCGGAGAACCTCCCCCGGGGCAGCTCTGGGTGACACGGTCTCTGTTGAGGATATATAAGCCGCCGTTGACATTTACAATTCACATGTAGGTGAAATGCGAGCACTTCTTTCTCTCTCTCCTCTCTCTCTCTCTCTCTCTCTGAAGCAATAAAGGCTCCAATAAACTCAGGAAACCTCAGGGCCAACCACAGATGGTTTCAGTTTGTAAGGCAGTGTACGTGGAATCCTAATAATTGGCTCATGGTTCTTCCCTCCCTAACTGCAAGGGTGCTAGGCCCTCCTTCCCATTCCCTCTTTGCAGCCAGCAGCTCCACATTCAACCCAGCGCCCCTCAGATGTGCCTCCAAGTCAAGTCAGGTGCAGGGCTTGGCATCGGAAATCAGCTCCAGCAGTGACAACAAAGGTGCATCTCGGTTCACGTCCACAGAGGTGGAAAAAATGAGCAATGCCGCTAAACGCAACTCCCTCACACTCCATTCCGGTGACTAATTCTTGTGCCTTTGCTCTTCTGCTGTAATCAGGGCTTCCTTTCAAACAGTGCTCTTTGGGCTTACAGTTGTAAATGTGAGCTCAGCTCATTCCTTTCCACTTGACTCCACTCAATCTACTATGGACATTTTCATGGCAGATGTTGGCCTTGGGCTTAGCCTAAGGGGAGATGGTTTCTGTGCTCCACAGCCATTTCTCCACCCTGGCTCTCCTCTCTGCACCCCTACCCAGGAGGCGGGGTCCCTCCCTTGCCTACTTCAGCTGCTCACTTCCTGCCCCAGAGCCAGGATGGGTCCAGAAAGATGCCCAAGGGCAGCTCCTTAGTTTCTTAGCACCAGGCTCTGGGGCCACAGCTGGCAAAGAACAGAGTAGGTTTGGCCAGGCTGCGAAGATACCAGTCTCCCCAATTTGTGCTCAGGCTGGGAGAGGGAGTGGTAGGCCCACACGGGCAGCTGCCCATGGGCATGTTCTTACCGGAGTCTGCGTCATGGGCGTCGGGCAGAGTCAGATGCATGCCACTCTGCTTCTTCAGTGTGACACCCTCGCCGAGGCTCCCATCCTTTTCCAGGCCTCTGAAAGGCAAGGGAAGACCAGGCCCTGGTGAGGCAGAGGGCTTGCAGGGAGAACCAGGGAGGCTTACACCAGGCAGGCTCTGAGGCTGAGGGTTTAGGCCTGGGAACGGAGCCAAAGCTACGACCACTACGAAGGGTGGAGGCCACCGGAGCTGGCAAGACAGATCGGGCCTCGAGCTTGGGGTTCTAGAATCTAGCTCACCCCAGAGGCAACACAGACATGCTGTCAACTCCTCAGCATGTGTACACACCTGCACACCCCCACACACACTGACGCTGTGTGCCCGTGGGGCCATCAGTCTCTCCGCTATTCCTTAACGCCACCACATTTCATCCCCGCAGCTAACATTTGCTCATGCTGCTGCCACCAACAATGTTCTCACTGTTCTTCTGCTCCACACAAAACCCCCCATCCTTTAGAACCCAGCCCGCAGCCTCTCATCCAACCAGAAAGCCTCCTGTGCCCCTACAGCTGCCTTCTCCCCTGCCCTCCATCAGCATGGACCCAGCAGCACACGGGTTAGAAGCTCTCCCTCCTCTGAAGTGGGTGATGCTAGAAGCTTCCCCAGGACAAGAGGAGGTCTGTGCTACTTTGGCCACCCTCACAATGTCCAGCAGAGTGCCAGGCACAGAGCAGGCACCAAGGCCCAGCTTCCAAGGAAAACTTGGTCTTCATGGACTACCAGAAGTACCCCCAGTCCGCCCCCCAGGGAAGGAAGGCCCAGCCACCACTCTGCATCAGGCACCCTACCTTGGGCTGCCAGGGTGGCCCCAGAAGAACCAGAGGGAGGGCCCTGGGGTGGCAGATAAACAAGCACGGTACTCTCCCCTGCCCCCAATTCCCCAGATCCTTGTAGTTCCCACACTGCGAAGGAGGTTCCTCTTTTCTGAGTGGGGGAGCGGCGGGTGGGAGTCACCAGCTCAGAAAGGCAGCACAGCCTGTTGTGCCGATCCTGGGGCACCCCCCCAGCCACCCCACCCACTTCTGGGGTTGCCCTAGAACCTGCTGACTGGGGAAGCCCAGAGGAAGGCTAAGGTAAAAAAGGGCGGGACAGATGACAAGCCCAGCCTGGGGCCAGAGGCTTCTTCCCTTCAGGGGGGTGTCAAGATGGTTAAAGGAGGACCATGGGGGAGGAGAAGGGGAAAAATAGTTGGGGAGAGGGAGGGAGGCAAACCATGAGAGATTCTTGAATGCTGAGAACAAACTGAGGGCTGAGGGGGGTGGGGGAGAGGGGAAGGGGGTGATGGGCAGGGAGGAGGGCACTTGTTGGGATGAGCACTGGGTGTTATATGAAAAACAACTTGACAATAAAGTATTTAAGGAAGAAAAAAAAAATGATGGTCCCATCAAGAATGCCAGAGCCCCGGGGGTCCTTGCCATTTTCATTCCAGCTCACACTGGCCTGAAATTGGGCCTGTGGGTGCACAGCCATGGTGCAGACATTAGAGGAAACTATGCACAAAACACAGTGGGTTCAGGTTGGTGCCTTTCCTCCCCACCCTCTTCCGCTCCTGGAGGCACCAGAGTGTGGTGCCAAAGAGCCAGAGACACCGGCCACCCCTACTTAGATGTGGGACTTTCAGCAAAGCTACCTAAGCATTCTAAGTCTTACTTTTGTCATCTTATTGTGTGCAGTAACAAGCAGAGGATGTCGATCCCACGAGGTTACTGTGAGGTGTACAGGAGACAACATGGGCAAGTGCCCAGCACAGGCGCTTCTAGTCTCACCATCCCTCCCAGCCCAAGAAGGGCTCCAGAAACAGCCCATCTCAGGGAACTTTGGCCACTTGGCTCTAGGCNGGGGAGGCGAGATGGGGAGGGGAGTCCATGATGAGCACTTCGGAAGATCATGAAGGTTGAGCTGAAGTGTCCAAGGCTGGGTGACTGCAGGCTCCACGAAGGAAGGCATCCGAGCAGGGCCTGGGGACAGTGTGGGCTGGCCCAGGTGGAGCGGAGGAAGAAGGGCATCTGGGTGGGGCGGGGAGGCCAGACCTTCAGGCTGTAGATTCTGGCCTCTGGTCTCAGCTGCCCGAAACCAAATTTCACAAGTCCTAGTTTCTGCTCTGTGGCTCCAGGTTCAGAAAGAATGCTCCCTATGTGACTCCAGGCTGAGCCCTGCCCCCCCGCCCCTGAGTGGGGAACTATGAAGTTCCCCAAAAGAGGTGCCTGGGGAACACAGGAGGAGCTCCACCAGGCCCTCCTATCACAGATGAGTGTGTGGGTGGTGACTGAAAATGACCGTAGCGAGAACCCACAGCCCCAGCCCTGGAGAGAACATGGGGCACCCTCACAGTTCTGCTGCCTGGAGGGGAGGCACAGCATGGGCCCAAATGCCAAGAGACAGGGCTGCAGCTCAGAGAGGCCCCACAAAGACTGCCTGGATGAGCGGGCAACCAGCCATCCAGCCAAGAGGAGGTCCCTGCCACCTCCAGTGATAGGTCCTTTCTGTGAGGGGAGCCGGACTGTTCACCCACAGGCTCCATGAAGGAGTGGCCACAGCCAGTGAGTGGCTGAGCAAGGGGTACCTCCATGCAGGCCCCCTCACACCGGAGTCTGGTCCTCACCCCCATATCACGCAGCTGCCAGACAGCTCCCCATTCCCCTTTCTGAAGAGTCCCTCACTCCAGAACCTCCTTCTGGCAGCTTCTGCTCACCGGGTCCTGCTCTGCCCTAGAATCTCTTGGGCCTTTCAAAGGCCTTCAGAGAGAGGCAGACCCTATTTGTCCAAGGGTTTTAACCTCATAGGATTACCCTGGAGCCTCCTCTGTAAATTTCACCACTAGAGAGTCTTGCCTTTGGGGACTGTGAACACCTTCAGGGATCCCAGAGTCCCTGTGAAAATGCAAACACATCTACCAGAGTGGGGGCCCCTAAGGCCTCTGGTAGATGACACCGTGGACAATTTCAGGGAAGGGGAGGGAGGGAGGACCGGAGGACCAGGAAGACACGGTGCACCTGCCTGGCACAAGGCCCTTTTCTGCTTTGGGCTGCACGGTGTCCCAGGGGATCTGAGCACAAACTGTCAGCAGATTCAGTCTGCACAAGGGTGCCTGCTCTGGCCCAGGAGAAAGCCGGAGTCCTGGCTGCGCACTGTGGCAGGAGCCAGGATGGGTGGAGATGCTGGGAGAGTGGGGAAGAGGGGTGGGCCTTTCAGGAACTCTGCTTCTTCCTCCTCTTCTAGCTTCTGAATGGAGCCAGGAAGAAGCCACAGGCTCAGGTCTGGGGCTCGGGGGATCCAGGTTCAAGCCCCAGCATTACCATTTACCAGGTGAATGACTCTGGCAATTTCCTAAGGTCCCTGAGTCTCAGTTTCCCTCCTGGGGTGAGAATAAAATCTGACAGTGTATAAGATACAAGCGGCAATCCCAGAACCTGGCCCAGATGCTCGATAAGGACTACAGTCTTACCCCTCTGAACTTCAGTTTCTTAAACAGGTTCTTTGTGTCCTCACAGAGGACTGTCAAAAGGTTAAAATTAGCCTACGGATGTAAAAGGCCCCAGGATCAGTAAGTAGCACACGGATTCAAATATCGTCACCACCCCCAGGCATCAGGGCCACTCAGCTGTGGGCTGTTGCCTTGGCAACCACCACCTGCCAGTGCTGCCCTCCACCCCCTGGGTGACCCCTGGGACGATGATGATGATGATGATGATGATGATGACCACGACGATGACGGCCACTCACCCCAGCTGGGAGAAGCTGTACAGGGTCTGCCACAGCTGCAGCATTTGTCTGCAGGTCACAAGGGCTTCCTCGGGGCCTTTCAGTACCTGCTCCAGCTTCACCTTGGTGAACATCAGGCTGCAGGGAGGGACAGAAGCAGTTAGCACGCACCTGAGAGGGCCCCCTTTGCCCCCTGGCTCTCCTCCCAGGCTGGGAGCCCAGGGATTCGGCCCCACCATTCTGCCCGTCCCCCTCATCCACCGAGCCCCTGATCAGATACTCTCTTACGCCGCACTCTGAAGCACTGTCCCGTGTGCCTACTGGTACTGCTTTGTTTGTTCCTCTTACCCACACCCACGTATGCACCATCCTCAGTGACCGTGTGTCCCTTTTTATATTCACACAACCCCATGAGCCCCCCTTGGACCTTGTATATGAGAGACAGACCCAGAAGGCAACGGGTCATCCAGGAATGGAGCTAAGCAAGAAACTGAAAAAGGAAGGGCACCTAAAGGGCAGAGCTGTGCTTTAGACCTTGCCAGCACACAATAAATGCTCAATTCACATCTCCTAAACTGAACTGCATACTCTGTTTCCTGACCCTGGATACATGAGGAGTGTCATCGGTCACGAGTTACTTTACCAAAGAATTCTTCACTGGATATCCTAAAATAGCCAGCTCCCCTTATATGTGCATTAGGATTCAAGTGACACCAAGTCCTATTCAGTCACCATTTAGGAACACAGTTGTTCTGCAAACGGAGAGAGCAACTTCAGAATCTCTTTCAACCTGACACCTGGGCATCCTCTGAGATCAGGATGCTGTTGGATGTGGGGATGTGGCCCTGAAGGGGGCTGCGAGGAGAGGGGCAGGGGTAGTCCCACCAGAAGGGGCCAGGACCACAGGAGGGGCCGGTGGCTCCCTCCCTCTGCCTTGGACATAGCAGAGACCATTAGAACACTGCTCACCATACCCTAGGTGGGGGTCTGGGAGGGGCCTGCTGTGCCAGGTGTTGACCCTTCAGTTGTTAGAAACTATTGGGGTCCCAGGGGAGGGCCAAGGCAGCTGGGGACACTCAGGACATTCAAGGCAGAGGCAATTCACCAACAGCTATGGAGCTACTGCATTCTTTATAGCGGGGGTACTGCCAGCCGCACTGATGCACACCAGCTGCCTGGGCACCATGTGAACTTGGCCGAGCCACTGAGGCCCAAACAAGGCTGTGGCTCTGGTTCTCACTGGGTGGTGAGTGTGAGGCCCTTTTAATCCTGGCATTCCTGTTGGGACAAACGCACATGACTGTCAGGCCCTGTACTTGATCGCCGCCCGGTTAGCTCTGCTGGACCCTCTGAGGCTGGCACACAGGCCCTCACAGAAGCGGAGTCCTGCATCTGGACAGGGTGCATCCTGTGCCTGAGGCTGGAGGCATCGTACAGGGAGGCCAGCCTCCACCTGGGAGCTTTCCCCTCTGACCTTCTCACTCAGTCGGAGCCCTGGCCCGAGACCCTGTGCTGAGACCTGGGCCTCCAGCCTCACGAAGGATGCTGATGGCCTCACTCTGCTCCTTGCTTCTCACACCTTGTTTTTCTTAGATTGTGACTTGCTGCTACAGAATGAAGACCAGGGTGGAATTTGCCCCAGTTCTCTTTTCAGAGGAGGTGGTTTGGGTTCTGGCCAATTATTAGTTTTCCTCCTTGCCTTCCCTCAAAAATGCCATGTGCATATTCTGCCTCTGCTCACAGGACCCTGACACCCTGCCCCTCCCCTGGCCTTGCCTCTCCAGGTTCATCTCCCTTCAAGCCTGACCTTACATTCCCTTCTCCAGGGAGACTTCTCAGACCCTGAGGATGCCTTGTGCCCTTCTTAGAACAGCTACTAGTGGATTTCCTGGCTGGCTTACAAGGTCCCCAGGCCAGAAACTGGGGTCCCCACAGTATGGACTGCACAGGCCTGGGCAGGAGCACGGTCTCTGCATCCCAGTGGGCAGCTGCTGGGGAAAACTGGACCAGCTGTTTTCTACTCTTCCTTCCCGGATTCTCGAAGGGTCCAATACTCCACAAGTACTAGGAGCCTCTGCTTCAGGAATATGGAGGAGAAGACACGATTTCTGCCTTCAAGGTAACAATTAGTGCTAAAAATGATCAATTGCCCAGCTAATCAGGTCCTGATTATCAAGTGATAATCAAGTGGATCAGACTCAGTGCAATGAAGGAAGAGATAGGGGATCTTGCTGGGGCTGGTGTCTGATGAAAAGGAGGGGTGCCTGGGTGGCTCAGTCAGTTTCGGCTCAGGTGGTGATCTCGTGGTTTGTGGGATAGAGCCCTGAGGGCTCTACACTGTTGGGCACCTCGCTGACAGTGTGGATCCTGCTTCCGGGTCTCTTTCTCTACCCCTCCCCCACTTGTGAACACATGCTCTCTCACTCTCAAAAATAAATGAAACCTAAAAAGATTTAGAAAAAGGACGGTGGGGTGGCACGTGGTTGGGAGTTGGGGGAGAGGTGAAGCATTGGGCAGCGGGGACCAGTGGCTGGAGCAGGTGTTGATGAGGAGTGAAAACCCCTTCCTACAGGTGTGGGGAACATCCAGGCAAGTCCATTCTAAGGCTGACCCCCGTCCCCCACCCAGACAGCCAGAGCAGCAGAGTCCCCCGGGCACGACCACTTAGGGCTGGGCTAGGCTGGCTCCTGGGACAGCTCCCTGGGCAGACCAGCCCTGAAGCATTCCCCTGGTACCCCATCTCCCCAGACATGCCTCCTCTTCAGCTCCTCTCTGCTAGGCCCAGCCCCGCCTCCTGCTCCCTGCTTCCCTGAGAGCCAGGATGAGTGGCGGACCTGATCACACCATGTGCCTAGAACAGAAGTGGCTAAAAGCTGAGCTGGCACAGTGTCTTCTCCCAACACAGGCTGTTATCCTTGCGGCTGCTGACATTCCATTAGCGTGAGTGACCTAGAACGGAATTTCTCAACCAAACCACATCCTTTCTGGGATGGGGCGAGCGCTCCAATAGTCACCCTCTGGTCAGATCCTTCACTCCCGGATCCTGGGAGGCTCCACATTAGCTCCCGAGATTTCCTTAGTCTCACAGTTCAGCAGTGCCAAGAGGGATCTTCCCCACCAAAGAACCCTGCCCTGACTGTCCGTGACATCAATTCAAATGCCTTTGTGCAGCCACTTTCATTCCTGCCTCTCCTCCCATGCCCTTGGGCACCCATGTGCTGCTCATATGGGTATTAGCAACCTGAACAGAGGGACAGGCTCCCGGACTCATCTGTGTCCTGCTTCATGTCATTGCCCTTGCTGGGACTTCCTCTTTCCCTCCAACATCCGGCCAACTCCCAACCAGATGTCACCTCTGACTTTCTGTGTGTCCCCGTGGGGGCTGTACACACACCCCTTCAGGAGGGCCTTCACTATGTCGGACTTAGTTATCTGCTCACCTGCTGGCATGCCACTAATTCACTGCGGAACTCTCTCCCTGCCACTCCCCTCCCCATCACAGCACAGGGCTCCCTCTCCATCCCCTTGGCGGTTCCTCCCACAACAGGACAAGAAGGCTGGTAGAGCACTGGTGTGGGCTGGTGGGTGACGCTTTCCAGCCCACACAACAGGCTGGAGCCTCAGCGGAACCCGGTGCTCTTGGCACCCCACCCCTTCAACCAGCCCAGCCCCTGGCGTGCCTGTCTTATACACTGAAATGAGCCTCAAATATCATTTGAAGAAGGGCTTCTGAGGCTTGAAAAAAGCCCACTATCTTAATTCGGTGGTTCTAGGCCTCCCCCGGCGTGACCACCCTTGCCCTTCTCTGAATATTCAGTAATTTTTACTTAATACTTACACAGCCTAGACTTATACCTCTAGATGTTATCTATCTATCTATCTATCTATGTGTATTTATATATTTATCCTTTTGCCACATAGGCTTAAGAGTTTAATAACAAAGATAAATTTATATCAAGCATTTTTAAATTCTAACAACATGGACACAGCGTGTGGCTGGTCCCATCTACAGATGGTAAAACTACTATTTATCTTGTCCTGTGTCCCGCCATGCGTCCCCACCTGGATGGCAGGTACCTGTAGGCCAGGGCCCTCATTCTGCCACATCAGGGTCCCCCTCGCCTCTCCAGTGCCCGGCACAGAGCCAAGAACATGGTGTCTACTCAGTTTGTGAAAATGTGTGTTGTTACAACCACACTCAGGGGTCTCGTAATCCGTGCTAAATCAGAGAGGATTTCTAACACCACCACTTCCCACGGCTGGGTCTCAGGAGGTAAGAGAGGAATCTGTTCGCTTGGTGCCTCATAACTGCTGAGGGGGCTGGACTCGCGTAGCCAGTGAGTGAAGTGCTGGCCGAGTCTGTTTTAAGCTGTCTGGAAGCAAAGTTTTACAGAGCCTGGGACAGCAGGGGGTTCTGGGCAGGACATGAAGGTATCTGGCTCCTTGTGATTTGGGGTCTTCATCCTGGAGGACAGTCACCCAGGCAGAGCCAGAAGTACAACCAAGGAATGCGTCTGAGACAGGAAGGCCCGGAATATGGGCTCCTAGCAGCCCTCTCACCCTGACGGGAGCCACGTGGGAGGGGAATAGCCACACTGCTGTCCTCAGACCCACTGTGATGTCACTCAGAGTGGACAGACACTGGCCCAGGAGTGAGAAAGCTGAGCCAAAGCCCCAGCTCTATGGTCACCCAGCAGCGCACGTCACAGGTTCCAGTGAAACGGGAGTGAAGTCTCCCACCAGATGAACTGCAATGACCTGTAAGCAGCAGCTGAGAAACCCGCAGCTGCATTCAGTCCTCAAGCCGGGGCCTTGCTGAGTCTGCGGGACGGGACTCTTGCTTTCACACTGCTGGTGTAGACCCGGCAAAGTGGTTTCTAGGCCTTGTGCCTCTGAAGGCTCCCAGAAAGCCCCCGAACCTCTCATGGCCTGTCTGGCAAGGCAGGGGGCCCTCCTCGTGGTTCCCGGGACTTGAGAAGGGTGTAAGAAAGGAAGCGGACAGGAGGGGATGGACGGAGCCCTAGCCAACTAGGTCCAAGCACCCTTGGCTCTAGCCCTCTCTTGCCAGCACTTTCCTGTGTCTCAAGCTATGGAAGCCCATGTCGAATAAACACCAAGGTCGTACAAGAATGAATGGCCTTCCCATGCCTTGCATCTGAAGGCAGATTGAAAGCGAGTGTTCTCTCTGGGGAAGAGGAGAGAGCAAGAGTCCATGTAAACACGCCATGTGCTCTGTCCTGCTGCGGGGGTGAGGCTGCTGGGTCCTGGACTCCACAGTCCCGTCCAGTCGAAGTGGTGTGTGTGCCCTGGTCCTAGTAGGGAGTCCCAGTGAGGCCACAAGGCCACTCTCCAGGAGCTCACACCTTCCCAAAGAATGCTGCCTGAGCATCGGTAGTCCACAAAGGCCACCTCATGCCTCACTCAGCCATTGTCCTCAGCACACACTTCATCTACCACTGTGGTCTGGTCCAGGTGGGGGGGGTCTGCCACCGCCCACGTCACCTGCACAGTCCAGCACTCTGGGGGCGCAGACAGGGACAGCCCCTGCTGGACCATGAAACGTCTCAGCCTTGCAGAGTCCATCTGCAGCTCTCTGCATCTGGGCCGGCCCTCCTCCTGTGGGGAAGACAGAGATCGGCAAGGCCAGTGTCTCTGGGTGTCACCACGGGGCATCTTTGCCCATCTTCCCAGTCGCTCGGGCCAGGGGCTGATGAAGGAAGTTTTCGGGGAATGTGTGGTCAGCCTAGTGTCCTCCCCCTCCCTCTCCCCCTCCTCTCCCTCTTCCTGGGCCCTGCCTGGCCTGTGCTCCTGGGGCAGGAGCAGCCTGCTAATTATTTGTCAAAAGGATTAAGACTTGGAGCTGTTCCCATGTGAGGCAAAGACAAACCATTTTTCTTCCCACTGCCATAAAGGAGAAATATCTTAGGGTGAGGCTCCTCAGAACTGTGTGAACATGAGCCTTTCCAGAAGAAATTTAAAAAAAAAAATTATTTTGAACACAGGGGATATTTTTGTGAAGACGGCTCTAGCTAAGCAAGCAATGGCCTGAGGTCAGAGGTCATCTTGTCCATTCCCCTTTCCAGGAGCCTCCAATCATTCTCTCCTATGTCCCTTCCCTGGCTGCTCCCCCCAGCACCCCATTCCTGGCAGTTGGGGAATAACAGCAGAACTGGATGTAGGGAAGGACATGGGCTGTGTGGGCGGCAACGGGTCCACATTTTCACTTCCATGTTCCTGAAAATGACTCTCTCTAAAATTGCTCAGCATATGCAATAAACACCTGAACACGGCCACTGCCATCTACTGTAAGGAGCCACCTCTGGCCCATGCCTCGCTCCCCATCAAATGGGAGGACACTGTGTTGGAAGAGGCTGAAACAGCCTTCAGCACCAGACAATGCAAGTACACTCCCAGACCCTGGCACCTCCCGGCAAGTGCCTTCACTCCCTGGGACAGTAACGGAAGCGCCCAGGGAGGCCGCTGGGAGGAGTTAGGGCAATAGAGCCTATAAAGGCAGCCCTGGCGCACCCCTCAGGACAGGTCTCAAGCGTCCACACCATCATCCACATCAGTAGACCCTGTGCCTGGCGGGGAACATGACTTTCTTCTCTTTGTGTCCCCAGTGCCTGACCTAATGTCAACACGTCTGCTGACTGACAGAAGGAGGTTGAGCCACAGAGGCTCACTGGGGCCTTTGGAGAGTTGCGGGCATTCCCAGATTCACAGAAGTCCCGGGAAGACAGGCGGCGGCGTCTTGTGGAACTGTCCATTCTTTGTGGTCCCACCAGCACCACCCGTCTGGCTCCTGGCCATTGTGGGAGCCTTCCGTGGTGGGGGAGGGGATGGCGGCAGGTGTGGCAAGTGCACAAAAGGGGGAATTATCTCTTTAAAGGACAGTAATTAGTAATTCTGGCTGATGGCTGTGCCGTGCTGTTTTAATGAAGAGTTCTATTTTTACAGAAAACACATAATTGAGTGAAAAAGCAGGCTATTCTTTGAGTCAAGCAGCCACGCCTCTGGAAAGTCTAACTCCTGGGCCAGGAGGCCAGAGCCTGTACACTGCACGGGGATACACAGGAAGTGGGCCCCATCTTACATGCCCCACGTCCGACTCGGTGCTGAAAAGCAGGGTCCAAATCTGATGACCCAAGTTCAAACCCTGCTTTCCCTTCTTCTAGCCATGTGACCTCCGGGTCAAGTCACTTTAACTTCTCAGAACCTCAGTTTTGTATCTGTAAAATGGGAATGACAGTATTTTACACAGTATTGTATACCGGCGGGGGAGGGGGGTTGTTTGTAAATAATGCACATTAAGGCCTAGCAGGGGGTTCTTCCTTCATAAAGCGCTCAATCCAGGTTTGCCCTGCCATTGTTTACCACTACATACAGTTTGCTTATTTATGCCCTCATTTGTAAAGCGAAAGTAACATAGTTGCTGTACCTCCTGGGGTCCCTGAGGGGATCAGGAAGCTCATGCACATAGAGTGCTTAGAGCAGTGCCTGGCACAGAGCATGCTCTGGGCACACTGCTGTTTTACTATTACTGAAGCTCATGGGGTTCGAGCCTCTCAGGGTTGTTCAGCCCACCACCTGGCTTGGGCTCTGGCCTCTGCTCTGCCCCGTACCAGCCATCTGACCTTGAGACATCATCTAGCTTTCCATTAGTTTCTTCATCTTTTCAAGTAGGAGGGCTGTAAAGAGCAAAAAGTAAACATACCCAAACAACAAAACCAGGGTAAGTGGAGTGAGGGCTGTAAGACGCCAACATCCCTGTGGGTCCCTTCCTTCCCTCCAGAGCAACAAACAAAACAACTCCCACAGTCTATCCATCGGAGGGTCTACTGGGGTGTGTGGGTGCCCAGCTGTGGGTCCCCCACAGGGAGGAGGGGGAGGCAGGGTGCAGGCTATGGGGAAGCTCAAATGGTGTATCTGAGGCAATCAGGGAACAAACCAGAAGACAATCCAGTACTTAATTGAGTGGTTCAGTTTTGACTGACAGGGGTGAGGGGTGGGGAGCTTCCAGGGTAACTGGAGTGGAGGGCTGGCCCAGCAGGGATGAAGACCTGAAAGTGGGGCAGGTTGCTGGGCTGACTAGGCAGAGAGGCCCATCCCCAGGACGGGAAGGGACANCCCCCCCCCCCCCCCCCCCCGCCCTCATTCAGGCTGTGGTCACCAGGCTCTGACACCTGGCTCTAACCAGTGGCCCAGGAAGACAGGCAGGTGCAGGGCTGCCCGGGTGGTACACACTCTACCAAATTCCATGCCTCTGGGAGACTCCACCAGGGAAATTAACTGGTTAAACTCACACACATGCTCTTTGAGCCTATTATCTTAAAGTGATTCTAAGAGGAGTGAGCTCCCTGAAAGGCCATAGTGAAGCCCTTCCCAGAGACTAACCCCAAACACAGATGGGACCTGACAACAGCTCTTAGCCATAAAAACCAATGATTTTCCCTTGGGTATGGAGGATTAACTGATCTCCCACCTCTTAATGAATTCATTCAAAGTGAACCGATTTTGGGGCACCTGCGTGACTCATTTGGTTGAACATCATCAGACTTTTGATTTTGGCTCAGGTCATAATCCCAGGGTTGTGGGGCTGACCCCAGTGTTGGACTCCGTGTTAAGCACGGACCCTTCTTAAGTCTCTTTCTCTCTCCCCCAACTCCAGGGACCCCCCTCCCCTCACCTCCCCTACAGCCAGCAAGGTTCTGCTTCCTGAAATTAGCTCCTCCTTGCTTTAAAAGCCCTACCTTTGCCTGGAGAATAGCCTCAGGGCATTTCTGAGAGCAGCCTGCATCTAAGCTCTCTGGTGGCAGGCTGCAGGGCAAGGCCTTCTTCTTCCCCACCCCTGTTTGTTTATTTATTTTGAAAGATGGGGGGGTGGGGGATGAATCCTAAGCAGGCTCCTCGCTCTCAGTGAAGAGCCTGATGTGGGTCTCGATCCCACGAACAGCAAGATCATGACCTGAGCAGAAATCAAGAAGGACACTTAACAACTGAGCCACCCAGGTGCCCCATGGCAAAGCCTCTTTATCTGTGCTGACCCAGCAGGCCTCCAGTTATCTCCAGAAGACTCTACAAACACAAATGTGTGGTCTTGAAAGATAAGAATACAAACCACGCATCGCCTTTCCATAACCATTCAGGAGTGGAAGAACTTCCAGAAAGAAGGTCCCTAGGTGGAACAAAGGTAGTATAAGACACCAAGAAGCAAAGACCTTGGTCTTAGTCTACAATCTCTACCCAGTGAGAGCATCCACTTGGGACCCTCCGACCACCTGACCACCCACCGTAGAGGGGAGGCCAGCCCTGCCTCAAGGGCAAGAATGCCCTCTCTCCAAGACGCAAAAGGGCTTTCTCCTGGGGCCTGGCCACAGTGCCTGCCTCCAGCAAATGTTGTAAGCCAGGAGATGAGGGAGTGAGGATCAGGAAACCAAGGGCTAAAACCAGTTCAGCACAAATGAAGAATTCCTTTTGGAAAAAAACTGCAAATAATGCCTGCCTTCCTTTCCTCTCTTCCCCAAACAAACAAAATAGCCTGGGTCGTCTACCCTCCTGTCTGAGCACGAGCGGACTGCCGTGGGGAGACTGAGGACTGTCTGACTGCAGCGTCACACAGAGCTAGATCACAGGAGGCTCCACAGAACAACCAGTGAAGGGAAATGCTGAATGTCAAACCAGCTTAGCTGATGAGGAACTGACCTTTGGGGAAGAAAGTGCTGGTGCCAGTGATTACGCCTGGCTTAACACTTCCCTCAGCCACATGGCCTGCAAGTTTAACCCCTGGCTCTTGTCCTTGCTGGGGGCTGTGGCGGCCAAAAATGTTTAATGAATCCAGCAAAGTGATAAACTATGTTTGTGTTAATACCTTTGATTCCAGCCCCCTCACTGGAGTGTTGGTATTTTAAGTGTCTTTTTGATCTACTACAAGTCCCTGGGTAGAGCCATCCAATAAACACACTGGGCTTAAGTCAGAAATCTTAAGACAGGCCTGGGACTCTGATCCTTCTGCCTGGTGGAATGCATGGCTAGAAACATATCCCATACAACCTGAGAAAGAGGTGAGGCAGGCCAGGTAGATCAGAGAGGTGCCCTTGAGGCCATAGTTCGCCTTCACTACAATTAGCCAATGTCTGGGCCCAGCTCATGCCTAGTTATCAGCTCAAACATTTTCCAAAACAGCCTACGTTTCCTGGGGGAGATGGTTGTGCCGATAGTTTGTTTATACACGGCGAGCTCTGGCTTGTTGAGAGGGCCATATTATTCCTGCACTGGGGGAGTGCCCCCCGGGCTCTGGCATACCTTCCCCTAGGATCTTCCGAGTCCCCCAGGCCCTGGGCTGGGCCAGGCAGAAACTCCGGAAAGGGTCTAGCCTGACCCTGCACCCACCAGTCCACCCAAGGTCTGGGCTTTCAAAACCGGTCTGGCAGGCTGCCAGACCTGGGGTGGGGGCAGTGACTGACAGGCTGGTTATTGGAAAGCTCCCATCATTAGCCTAGGAATTTTGTTTGGTTCCCATGGCGACCTTCACTACAAGCGCACTGACTAAAGCACAAGGAATCTGTTACCTAAAACCAGTGCCCCTGGAGCCTCAGCTTCGGGAACCGTGCTTATCAAGGGCCCGATCCCCTGGACCCCATATTCCTGCCCCTCCCCAGGGGAGCCTCCCAGCTGCCTCCCCTAGCAGGGAAGAGCAGGAAGACTAGCACAGGCAGCTTCCGCACAGGACAGAGACCGTTCACATTCCACCGCCCGGCTGGCTTGGAACCCAGGTCCAAATATGGAGTTTGCTGCACCCCTGAGGCCCCCTGCAGGCTGGCCAGGGACAGCCCGGCCAGCACATGTGTCCAGGGCTTAGTCAGAAGCCCTCAGGATTTCAGGAAGCTGCTCAGGGTGTCTGGTTGCCCCCGTGCCAGGTTCACACTGTCCCGGCGGGGCCATCAGTCTCTGCCTCATCACGTTTCTGCCTTTTAAACCCGAGCTCCATTAACTAAAGGTCATCCCACAGCACAGAAATCAAGATCCTCTTTGCTTTTGCTTCCTAATCCCCGAATTTAGGGGGGATTTTCAGAAGTTCAGCTCCACGAGGGCTGGGTTTTTCTTTGGGAGCTTCAAGACTGCCTATAGGAATGGTGGCCTCTGGTGCAGTTAAGGAACCTTGACACCTTCCCATGGGGCTTCCTGCCTCGGCCCGCGCCTCCCTGCCCTCCCTTGAACGACGCCCTCCTCTGCTCCGGGCCCATCACGCACCCTACCCTCAGCTCCCACCTTGCTGTTTTACCCTGTTGGTGTGCTACCTTCCAGATCACCTCGCCCCACTGCTGCCCTTGAATACACTTCTAAACCGACTGGGAGACCTTCTCTTGCCTGAGTCTCACAACAGATCTTGGAGGCAGAGGGAGGCAGGACAGAGGTCTTTGGCAGCTGAGCAGGCTGCTGGAAGTGGCACAGGTCAAGAGCACCGACCCAGTGAGGGCAGGAGCCTAACTGTGACCTCACGTGGGGACCAGCTTACATGGAAAGCGTTTCATCCCGCCCACCGGCATGTCCCCTGTGCCAGACCTCCTCCACACTTGACATGGGCCTGCCAGCCTCCTCCTTCACTAAGAGCTTCTGGGAGCCGATGCACAGGCAAGGTCTACGGAAAAGAGCATCTGAGAGGCCTCAGCCCCTTAGGACAGACTCTGGGGAGCTCCTGGTGGAAGACACACCTCGCCGGGGGCACTGAGGTCAGGGTGAAGGGGGTTTGATCTGTTTGGGCTGCAATCATATTTACTGGACCGGCTGTTGAATGCTCTGCTGTGGCAACAGCTGGAGACACACACAGCTTGTTCCCAGCACAGGGAGCAGCTGGAGGACCAGGATGCAGCTTCAATTGAAAAAGCAATGACATTTGTCAGTGATCCCTGGCCGGTAATGGACTCAATGACATTTCCTGCTAATCCATGGGTTTCTGTACTCTGCCGTTTCATCTGTGGGGAGTAGTGTTGCCTGATTTGCAAAGAACCACTGTCATGCTCTATGGGCACTCCACAGAGCTACGTGGTAGGTAGATTTTCCACACCCACTCCCAACCTCTTATGTATGTTTTTTTTTTTTTTAAGGCTGATTTTTTTTTTAAGATAACAGAAATGCATTGTTTCAGAGTTCAGAAGGCCAGATGTGGCCTGTAGATATTTTTTTTAGTTTTGCAGCCTTTTGGGGCTGGCTCTGATCAAGACAGAGATCCTTATGGCCATGGAGGTGAGAGGCTCAAGGTGGCTTAGAGATAAGGAATCTGCCACTGCTTCTCTATCCCCACTGTCCCCGGATGGGCAGGCTTTGCACAGTGAGGCATCACAGAGAATGGGATTCTCTGGTCCTCGGCCTCTCTGCAGTGACACAAAACAGAAGAACCCTAGGGATGGGACTCAAATACTTTCCCTTCTTGGGCTCGGACTTCAGAGATGTCTCCCTGCTGCCAGCCCCGTGGCCCAAGTTCCCAAGGCCCTGGCAGTGACCCTGTGGAGTCTGGATGGGGCAGCTGTGTTCTCATGCAGAGGCTGCCCCTTCAGAAGGCTCCTGCCTAAAGGAACAGGGACATAGTTGACACAGAGGGACACAATTACCCTACAAGTCGACCAAGAGCCCAGTTGGCACTGGGGAAGAGCTTGTCATCTTTTTTGGGTTTAAGGTTCCTTGGAGGATCTGCTGAAAGCCATCTCCCTGGGTACACGCACACAGGCACAAATGTTATGGTTCGGTTCTCAGTACGCTTGGAGGCCAGAAGTCCACCCACACCTCCTGAGGGGGAGTCACCAACCTCAGCAAGGACCACCTCCTCCACCACCCACAAAGGCCCTTGTGGTAGCAGAAAGCACGCTTGAGGGGAAGGGTGTACACCCTGCTTGCACAGTACGGAAGGACTGCAGAGAAGGGGGCTTCCTCACCAGGCCCAGGAGCCCAGGGGACAGGAGGCACCTCCCCTGGGGTGGGCCAGGATGCTGAGGCAGAGCCAGAGGGCTGCCCCCCAAACCAACACCCACCCCCAACACAGCGTGAAGTGCCGTTAGCTTCCTCACACCAGGCCAAGGGATGTGATTCTGGCGGCAGAAAGAATTGAGCCCGGGAGTTAGGAAGAGACGCTGCTGTGAGATGTCAGGCACTGGAGCAGGTTGGGGAGAGGCTCCCTGCAGGGCCTGGGGGTCCCAGGAAGGGCCAGGTATGTAACATGACAGTCCCCTACCCTGCTTCTATCAGGACAGCTCTGGTCCCCTCTGCTACCACACAGTCTCAACTGGCATGTAAGCTTTCATTTGGGAAAAGGATGTGCTGATAAAACCAGGTATGACACCAGGCCTCGCTCGCTTCTCTTTCTATGACACGCATTCTGACCTGGGAGCAGGGTGAGGAGCCCCTCCCCACTCTAAGATTTTCTTCAGGAAAGTTTCTTTTTCCATCAAAGCCTGACGAAAAAAGCACGCACACACGCGCACATACACACACAGCTGGTAGAGACCCTGCCTGACAGTCGTGAGGACAGAGCCAGGAAAACAGCAAGGTAACGGGTACTGGAAGAGGAGGAACCTGGGTCTTCTGTGTTGTTTCACTAAATGTGAAAAATGAACTTCTACACAGTAGGTCTTGCTGTATTACGCTTGGGATTAATGAGACGAGGTACCCCGTCGCCTGTCCACACACACACTATGTCATCTGTGCTGTACTATTCCCTCAGGGACCTGCCTGTTCATGTGAACTGACCTGGGGGCTTGCTCTTCAGCAGGGCACACCAGGGAGTTTCCGGTAAGGGCACTCTGCTGCTCCCAAAGCACCTTTCTTGAACCCTGGCGAGGACAGAGACATCCCGCAGAGCTCACAGGCACAGCTCCCCGCAGCATCCAGGAGGAGGCCAAAGGCACAGGAAAGCCGGCTCTGCCCCCTGATGGGCTAGGGATGGACAGAGGTGGATGCCCGGGAAAGGAAGCCTCCTTGGGCTGGGAGACTTGCAGCTTCCCTCTATCACCTAATATGGCTGTGGCACCCCCCAATTTCTCCTCATTCTTCATGAACCTGCCTTCACTGCCAGTATGAGTCACCCCTCAAGGAAGCCAGGACTGAGCTTCTTTCTGCTGTCTGAAGCAGGGCCTCCCTTCGCTGGTTCTAACAGCCTTCTTCAGACCCGAAGGTGGAACAGAGTGGGAATGGGGGCACTCAGGGACCCCTCATCCTGGGTTCACAGGATTCAGCTAGACAAGGTCTATTATATCCAGTGTCACGTGCCTGGGTGGAGGGGGGCAGAAAGCAAAAGATGACTGGCCTCCTCCTTGTTCCCTCCTGCAGGGCCATGCACCCTCCTGCCTCAGCTGGTCCAGCATGGCTCGTGTTCTCCAGTGTCCTAGTTGGGTGGCAGTGGGTCCTCTCTGTATAGGTGGGGGCAGGAAAGTCTAGTCCTGCCCCACCCACCATGGCCTGGGCCAAATGCAGCACAAACCCTGCTCCCCAGAGAGGGGCATCTGGGCAATGTGGCAAATAGGGCTACAGAGGAGCCGAGGATGGAGGGAGAGGCCAGGACTGCTCTGGATGGAGCAAACCCCTTTCCTCCAATGCTGGTGGCCTGCGTGGAGGCAGGGGGATGGCTCACTTGGCCTCCAACCATGTCAGAATCCCATCCTTGGCTGGCTGTGCCAGGGTTATGATTAAGGTACACAACTCAGTGTCCCCATGAGGCTTAAATGCAGAGCCCATGGGGATGGGGTGGAAACAGCTCAAGCACGTGCATTTGAGCACAGTCTCCTCTGTGGTCCCCAGAGCTTGCACGGAGCCCGCAGCTGCCACAGAGAGCCCCCCACTCCCCACCTGACACTTCCTGGCACAGAATGTCAGAGCCATTCCCTGACCCCACACGTCCTCCTCGCCCCACCTTGACCCTCCAACCAGGGAGTGTGCATGCAGTAGGCACTTAATCAGTATGTGCTGGCTGGCTACGTGGCAAGGTGAGGTGTGCGTGGGCACCTGCATCTGTGGCAGGCGGCCCCCAGCCCAGGAGTGTCCATGGGGAACTCACTTGAAGTTCTCGGGATACTCTGTGATGGCCATGTTGATAACGTCTAGGGCATGCTGGTAGTGTTTCTGGGCAGAGAAGAGGAGTGCCAGCAGGTGGAGGGCGTTGGCATCATCCCTGCACATTTTCAGGACCTCCTGCAGCTGCTCCATGGCACTGGAGATCTGCCAGAGAAAACTGCCAGGTTAGTGACCTTCTCCACGGCCCAGCATCCCCCAGGACCTTGGTGCCAGTGCCTGCCATCGAGGGCACAGTGGACTCAAGTGAGCCCCTGGGCCCTGGGTGGGGAGGGCTGGTGCTCTGAGGAGAAAACACACCCTAATGGCATGGCAAGAGGGATCTGTTGTCCCAAGTCAGGCCTGGGAAGCCACTGCTGCTTGGGCCTAAAGAGGAGGTTTATGGTGTGGCACAAAGGGTTTGGGCAGACGCCGGGGCTGTGAGAAAGCTACCCAGGTCACGAGCTGCAGACCGAGAGGTGGCCTCCTCTCCGAACGGTTTACGGCGTGATGGAGGCTGACAGACCAATGCCTCCTCCCACTCAGAGGCTCACAGTGGCAAGAGCTAGGCACTTGCTAGGTAAGGGGTGGGGTGTGGGTCCTGGCTCTGCCACTGCCTAGCCGGGCCCTTTGGGTAGCTTCTCTGAGCTGCAATTCCTAGCCATCAAAATGAGGGAAATGGTCATGCCTATTACCGTGGCTGAGAGGGGGAGACAACAGAAGAAAATGTCTGCCCCATATTGGACATGAGTAAAAATGTGCATTTCCCTCTTCAGGCTCCCAAAGCCCAGGCGGCGACCAAGCTGGTAAGACTCTCCCTTCTCGTCCTAAGGGATGTGTTCTCTCACGCCCTCAGGACTGGCAGCCACATCGGCTCTTGCAGCCCTGTCCACATCAGGGCCTGACCCTCCCAGGAAGTTCGGGACTCTTTTCCAGAAAGTCTTGCTCCTTACCAAACCTCAGACGTGGGCCTCCCATGCTCCTATGGTCCCGGTATACCTGGTGCCAGCCTGGGGCCCACCCAGCCTCTCCCCTGCCCTGAGCACTAGTGCCAGGCCCAGACTCCTCCGGCAGGAGCCCCCTTTCGTGGAAAATTCAAGGGATGTGAAGGAAGCTAAGTGGTTGCTGTGTCCGCTTGCCTAAGGCTACTCTTCCTCGGTGATTCTCCAGAGCACCCCATTATCCCGGCCTGAGGATCCAAACCCACAGCGTCACTGCTTAGGCAGCCGTACGTGCTCCGGGCAAGATGGGCTGGCGGGCTTTAGAGACCCAGGCAAGCCAGGTTTGGGCTAGAGTCCATTCCCTGACGCTCCCAAGGTCTGGGGTCCCCAAGGAAAATGGGTGCCAGGCTCCACTGGCCTGGCTCTGCCATCTCTCTGGGAGGACAGACACCGTTCACCCGAGGTGGCTGAATCATGAAAGACATCAAGAAATGCATCGCCAAAGGTTTATCATGAACTTGAAAGCTAAAAATACAGTGGTCTGAAGCATTTCTGACCACGTTCCTTGCAAAACCAGACCAGAGTGATGTTCCTTGCGGAGAGCAGCAGAGAGGTCCCAAGCGTCTCACTCAAGACCTGGGAGTCCGGAGTCATGGGCATAGTGGGGAGGTGGGCTGGGACAGGTGGCGGCAGCCGGGAGGTGGAGGCAGGAGAGTGGGGGGTGGGTGGGCAGGTGCAAGGGAAGGGAGAGAAGCAGCGAAAGGGAGTGGGAAGCAGAGCCGGGCCACCGGGGAGAACAAGGCTGAGACGGAAGACCGGGAGAGACGAGTGATGAGTCCCGTAGGGGTACACACGGGCGCTGGACCAGGGGGTGGCATGGGGGGTCCCAGTGATGGCAGTAAGGGTGCAGTGAGGGGAGAAGCCAGGCTGCTGCGGGGCCTGAGAGGAAGGTCAAGCAGATGGCAGCACGAAGCACCCAGGCGACCCCAGAGCCAGGAGAAACAGCTCGCTGAACCACCTGAGCACAACACCAGAGGCCAGGAGATGGCACCGACCCGGAGGCCAACAGCAGGCTGGCGGATACGGCTCTAAAGGGGTCAGGGTACGCGATCCTTAGAGCCACGTGGCATCTCTTACTGGGGGCAGAGTGGGCTCTGGAGCAGAAACCCGGCTTCAGAGCTGGCTTAGCTGAAGCTCAGCAGGGTCTTAGTTCCTCTAGTATAAAATGAGGCCAAGGGCACCCTCCTCATCAGATGGAGGGCTCAGCCAGGTCAGCAGGGTTACAGCAGCCCCCACGTTTGCCAGGGCCGCCCATCACCTGACCCCCAGAGGATGGAGGCTCTGTTGGCTTCTCTCCACCAGTCCAGAGGCCAGCCCCGTTCCCATGGCGCAGGGACCGTACTCTGGGTATCAAGGCTGTCGGCAGTCCCTGAGCAGTCCAGAGCCCAGCTCGCTGGGTCAAGGCCAAGAGGTCCTGCTTTGGAGGCCGGGGGTGCACACCGAGCCCCAGCCTGTGTGAGGCACACACACAAAAAGCAGAGACTCCCAAGGGCCTGGGAGAACCAGGAGCCCTCGCTCTTTTATGAAAGGTGACCCCCCCCCCCCCCGCTG